>NC_056731.1:1581556943-1581796943 GCF_019279795.1 Protopterus annectens | reverse complement strand
CCAATTTTTTGTTGTTTTATACTATCGATAGGTACAAACTGATGTGTTCAATAATCTCCATTAGCAGTAAATTAACATGTAGGAACTCAGAGTTAGGTCTTATTTCTTTTGTCATCATGATATTACTGTAAAGTCTGGTAGAAATGTAAAAGCAACAAAATACTAGAATTATTATGAAAATAATAACTGTAATCTGAAAAATAAATCTCATAAATAGCTTATACCATGTAATTTAAATAATTATGATATTTTCCTTCTCACGGTTTCATCTGTAAGAAACTTTGGTACTTACGTATTATCGCAACCAGATTTTTGCGATAATAACGGTTGTTTCCCGATGTGGAAATGTAACTATTCATGGCGTGACAATGTCAGACTATGGGTTTTCTTTCACACTGACAGTTGTTATAGGCAAGGTTATCACCCAAAAAAATGAGTAAGTTAATATTTCTGTTTAGGTATGCACTTTACCGCCAGTATGTCATGTAGCTCGCAGTAAAGTGCATACACGCTTCAGCTGTCAGGGCTGCTGTCTTACTCACTGCAATTGTTCACCAGTCCCCCCCCCACATAGAAAGGCAGAGACATAGGAGTTATGCATAATTTTTTTTTAGTTTTAACAATTTTTGCACAGTCTCAGGTCCAAACATGGCAGTAACGGCAGGAAGAAGGACATCATCAGCCAGTAACATGTGTTCCGTACTGTTCTTAGTACGGTTTAATCATGAACCCGTAAACAGCTATCAACATAATCCACCCTGAAATTTTATCAGCAGTAGTGTTCCTCAACTTTTGAATTGCAATGGTTGTTTTCCATTCTGTTTACACACTTTTAATAAAGTATTACTTTACTCAAAACATCGTTCCTGTGTCTGTGTTTTCCTTCTGTGAGGGCTTCGTTCCTCACGGTTCAAATATTCCATTCATCAGTTAAGACAGCATCCCTGACAATTCAAGCATGTGTCTGTAATGCACGCAAAAAGGGAAGATGATTGTTTCATCTTTTTATGTGCCTGAAGGTAGTCCAGAGATTTTATTTGTCAGCAATAATGAATTTGCACAACACTTTGCAGTGTTTGATGCGGTCGTCTGTATTCAACGAAGCGAAATATGCAACAAGAAAAATCTGGTTGTGATAATACGTAAGTACCAAAACTTTATATAGATCCTTGTAAAATTTACAGGGAAGCCCTTCCTGTATTTTCTCAAAAATAACAACTGTAACTGTTATGTTGGTGATTCCTGTTTTGTTTTTCTTTAACTGCGTCAACGTATTAAGTACAAAGGCTAATTTCAGGTATAATCTAAGATAGTACACTAATACAGACAGTAAGATCAGTGCAGAACTGAACACATACTTTCATGTGCAGATATGGTTATGTGGCAGAGAAGGATGAAGCTCTGTCTGTAACCCTAAGGATATGGGATTATTTAGTGCCCTGGGTGCTGAAGGGCCACGAGAAGCATGGTAAGGTTTAGCAGATGTCACAAGCTTATTCATCCTGTCAGATGGAGACAGCTTGGCCTATTGCATGGGTGGACCCTAGGGAAAGCAGAAGTGACACTATGCAATGGCTGGGATGAGACTGCTGAGCATGCCAGGCTGTGCACAACACAATAACCACATAGGCCTAACAAATGGTGTGCATTCCATGGGGTGCCTCACAGACTAGCATATACATAGTGTAATGAACCCTAATGACCATGTGTGCTCTCACTGTTCACCTCTCACCTCTACCCCCAGATTGCCCAAGAGTGAAAGACCAATAAGGCAAATCTTTGTTGGAGAAGAGGGATGCCTCTATTAAGCAATGTGGGATGCAGAGTCTGTATGTGATAGGGAATGAATGGGTGACAGTGTCAGACGGGGAGGGCTAACAGCTGGCAGGGACAAGGCCAAACGATACCTAAAAAAATTGCATAAACATGGTCATTTCCAATAAATACAGAATGCAGATAAGTACAGAAACAGATACATACTTTCTGAATAGACATAAGTCAATAAAACATATAGACAGAATAAAATGCAGTTACAGAAATTACACATGAAAAATGCATTAGTGCACGTGGTAAAATAAATTAACTCAACATCAATACAATAATAAAATCCAACAAGTAAGAAAGCCATGTGGGTTGAATTTGTTATCTTCTCTGACTGTTTAATGTACTTTGTTAGCTGATATATACAGTCACTAAGACTGGCAAAAATAAATAGACATCTAGGGCACAGTGAAGAACAATTGGCATGCTATAACTTTTATATAGCATTGAAGATTGGCACATATCTTAATGTGAAATTGTTGGAGGGTGGGGGCAGAGCAGTTTAAGGTGGAGTTGTCAGTTTGATAAAGGGGAGGCTTTGTGAAGATTAGTTGTAAATATATTAAAAAGTAGGGGGTCGTAGGATTGATCCTTAGGGTACTCCTAGTTTTACAGGAAGAGGGGGGAAGGCAGTTCTTCAACTGAACTAGTTGTTGGTGTTGGGTAGTCTTGAAACCATACTAGAGTGGGGGTAGTTAGTTTTAATTGTGAGAGTGATGTTAGAAGTTTTGTATGGGAGACTGTATCAAATGCTTTTGACAAGTCAAGGAAAACTGCAGACATTAGTTGGTCATTGTTGCGTTGCATATTTACTAGGTTACTAAAACGAATGAGTGCTGTGCTAGTACTATGGTTGGGGCGGAATCCATGTTGAGTGTCAGAAAGAAGACTGCTGGAGAGGAGATGTGTTAGGATCTGGGTGTGGATACATTTTTACAGTATTTCAGCCAGTGGAGTAAGTATAGCTATAGGGCAATAGTTAGTTAGTTCAGTGGAAGTGCCCCTTTATGTATTGGTATAATATAGGAGATTTTCCAGAGAAGTGGCACTTTTTGTTCTGAGATTGATATGTTTATGATTACTGATATTGGGTAGGAAATGGCTTTGGCAGATATTTGGAGGAATATGCCGGGTAGTTTGTCTACTGCTAGGGTGGCAGGTTTAAGTTTGGTTATGTGTCTACAGATGGTGTAAGTTGGTACTGGTTGAAGGGTGAAGGAGTTGGGATTATTTGATGGGTTATGTAGCATAGTGGGGGGTAGAGGAGGGTGGGTCTGCTGATAGTTTTGGAATAGAATTTGTAAAGAACTCATTGAATGGGGTTGCTGTATTTATGGTGGTGGTATCTATGTTTGGATGAGGAGTCTATGATTTGCCTGGTTGGAAAATACTATTTATAGCAGCCCAGAACTTTTGTGGGTTGGTATTGTGCTTAGTTTGAATTTTGTTATAGTACTTAGTTTGTCTAGTCTGATTTTTTTTAACAGTGTTTCTCAGTTCTAGGCATGTTTGCCTAGTAGGACTAGTTTTGTTTTTGTGCCAGGTGTCCTATGCTTTGTCCCTTTGTTTCATAAGTTGCCTAGTGTTCTTGGTAAGCCATGGGGCATAGTTGGTTTTAGTGCGGATCTGTCTAGGTGGGTCTAGTTGGTTGAGAATGCCTAAGAAGATAGTGTTGAAATACTCAACTACTTTGTCTGGAGGAAGTGTTAAAAGGGGGACCAGTTAAATGGTTAAGGGCAGTAATAAGGTTGTCAGCCCTGAAGTTTTTAGCGTATCTGATGTGCTTAAAGGAGCTAGTTCTAGTGAGTTCAGCTTGGTCTCTGATGAAAAAAGAGTGTCAGGTAGTGTACTGAAATTATGAGCGAAAGATGGGTGATTAGTGAGAATCCAGTTTAGTATTGATTCTTTTTTTGAAGTTTTGTCTATCCTAGTAGGGGTTTGTATAAACTGTGAGAAACCGTACAGGTTAATATGATTTGAGGGGTGGGGTGAGTTAAGTAATGGCCAATCAATACTGAAGTCTCCTAGTATAATTGTTTCATGGGAGAGGGTTTCAGATGCCCAATGGAGGAGAAATTCTAGGGTTTTGTTGTTATCTCCTGGAGGGATATATGATCCTAAGACATTTAGCTGTTTCTGTGTATTTAGCCTTACCTTAGCAAGTAGAATCTCTGCATTATTAAATGCAGGAATGTCTGTATTAAATAGTTCCACATTAATGTTGTTCTGATATAGGAGAGCAACTATGCCTCCTTTGTTAGCTGTATGATCTTTTAGTAGTATGCTATAACCAGGAGGAAGTATTTCTTCATTTTTAAAGTGTGGCTTGAGCCATGTTTAGGTAAGGAAGATGATGTCAGAAAGTATAATGCTATGTTGCACAGAGCTCAGTGGTTTTGTTAAGGATGCTTCTTATGTTATGATTTATTATTAGTATGCCAGATGTTTTCTTAAATAGGCTTGTATTGGCACTAGGTTGATTTTGGTGATTTGTTGGATTTGTTAGTGGACCTGGGTTGGGGTTGATATCACCGCTGCATAACAGGTGAGAGGGAATGTTTATTATGCTTTGTAGGTATTTGGAGAAGGCTAAGTCACATTATATGGATACACTAGATTTGCCTTGAAAATGGAGGAGTTTATAGGGGTGTAGGTCATAGGTAGTGTGGTTAAAGAGTGAGGATGAGATGAGTAGGGGGTTGTTAGTGAATTTTGGAGGTGGGGTGATTTTTGTTGGGGTTTATGTTGTTGAAGTAGGGTTAGGTTAGGTGGGCTGTGGTGGTGAGTACCAATATTAGAATTATTTGCTGGGAGTACATGTTTAGTTTGTTAGAAGTGGCAGGAGTGTAAAGGGATAACCCTGTGGAATGTGTAGGAATCTTAGGATTTAGGCAGGATGGACTGTAGCTACTTTGTGCGTGGGCAGGTACTATGTGTAGAGTGTGTAATATCAGAGCAGAGGTAGAGGAGGGGGTGATGTTAGTTGTTTATGTGATTATTTGAGGGGTGGGGGTTGGGCATGGGTATGGTATGGTTAGGTATAAAGGAAATGAGGTAGGGGGGTTGGGAATGGGGGTAGGGGAGGGAAGTGGAGTGGGCAGACCTACCCAGGAGGTAAGAGCCAAAAAAAGTATCAGGAGTCTGACTGAGTAATGAAGGTAAGTATCATTGTGCCTTATTGACAGGAATTGTGCCAGATTTCTGTGTTTCCACTGTTTATTCACTGTGAATGGAAAATACCAGCTGTGAAGGGTCTTGGGTGACTTTACTGTAGTCAGAAATGTTTGAGAATGTAATTATCTATATTATTATATTTTATATTATTATTATATAGTTATGTAGATGGTGTCCAGGAAGGAGGCATTGTTACTGGACTGCTGGTTTTCTCAGGGGGACAGTAAATCCTCCTTTCTCCTAAACCCTCTCCAATGATCTGGACACTGAAATGGCTACCAGTTAAATCTGACCTTCTTTGTGACTTTATATTTTTGCTGACAGTTCTCAATATTATGTGAAGTAGGTACAAAGAACAGAAGAGCTATCCCAGGTACCTAAGGCTAATCAATGGACAGCAACCTGCAGTTCTATGCTTATTAGTAGAACTGTGAAAAAAATGTGAAGACTGAATGTGTGAACTTTGGAAACCAAACAAGAGATTGTTTCTCGTCCATAGAATGACCAAAAAAACCTCCAATTTCATTTTTAAGGTCAAGCTAATGCCAAATCTGCCATAACAGATCAAATTACTGAACCAGGCTTTATCAGTGGAATCAGGTCTGAATTAAACAGTATAAAAAATCCAAAACTTCAAATTATACAATGTTATTACTGACTGTACTGCATGAATCTTTATTATTGCTAAAACACTACAATTTCACATAAAATAATCCATCTACTCAGTTTACATGACTTGTCAGTGTGTTGTATAAAAATACAGTAGAAGTAGGCACATCTATACAACCCTGCAAGCATAAGCTATTCACTACAGAGCTGCTCTCTTTCCAAAAAAAAGGAATACATTTTCTTATACCCTGTGACTTCTGCAGCACAATTCTGCCTTCCAGATGTATTACATTTGAATGGTGAGAGAGGCTACTTGAAAGGCACTTTGTAAATGAATAATATTTACATTACCTTTCTTTAATGAGACATTTAAGCTTCAGAACTTTAGATACTTTATTATGTTTAAGTATCTCAATATATTGCTTAGCATGATATAGCATGGCAATACACTATGACAGGGCATGGATAATTTGCATTTTTACCCATGGTGGGGGACATTGCTATTGTCATAAAGTCTTTTGATCAAACTAGAACCACCTCATGTGAGTAAATAATCCATACTTCTACTATTGTGTATTATTATATTATTATTACATAATGGCTTTGTTATTTTAATCTAAGGGAATAGTTAATTTGACACCTGCCATATGTCCACAGTATCACTTCATGGCTTATAGCCCCTGGTATTGTACTATGTTTAATTTATACATCTGTTAACAAGGTAAGCCATCTGACCATAAATACCTTTTTTTAGGAGTGACCCAGAAATGCTGTCCAGTTAAGTGACTTGCTCTGAGTAATACACTAGGCAAAGGAAGGTGGAAGGAATCAAACCCTGTACCACTGCCTACACTAAGCAGCTTATAAACAGCTGAGAACCTTAAACCTCTGCCTTAACTGCCATCAACTTGGAAGCCTACAGTGCAGTTGATCAAACCTAAACCTATACAAGCTCAATAATGCTGTGTGCAAAACAGAACACAGTATCCAGCAAAAATATGTTAACTAATGCTATGTATGTTTCTTAAAAGGAGATTTAACTTTGAAAGCTTCCATGAAAATAACTAGTTTTGCTAACATTTTAAATCTTGGCCATGATTGGTTTGGCTTATATTTTCTATTTAAAGCTTCATTTGTGTACTGAATGTCTAATAGATAAAGCTATATGAACAAAGTCAAAAATCTGCTGTATTTATGGCTTTGAGTTGCCTCATAAAACAGCAGCTATTGCCTTCATGAACTGTAATCATTTAGACACTGTTACTGTACTTCACATTCAATACTGTATTGTGACATCATATGAGTGTAACCTTTTATTGCTTAAATTTTTTGATGCTGTTTGTTTATGGGGATAACATTTGTTCTAAAAGTAGCACTTACTACAGAGCAACTCTTTCATCTGCAGTCTCGCCTAAGGAAAGAGAGAGAGACAGAATCAGGTGACTGAGAAGCAGCAGTTGTGGGTACTTAATTATAACAGTATGCAGCATATCCTGAATTCTCCCTTTGAATAAAAGACAATAAAGAATTATATCACAATCAGGTTCTGAAAAGATGAGTTTTGTTTTTTAGTATTTTCAGTTTATGTTTACAGGCCATGGATTGATTTTTTTGATTGCTTTTATTTGCTGGGAACATCTAAATTGGTAAAAAAAATTCAACAGAAGGAAAGGGATAAAAGTTCTACATAAAACATACAAGAAGTAAACCTGAGAAATTCACAGAACCACAGGATACTTCTGTATTCATTAAATCATTCATTCATCCATTTAATGTATTGTTAGCCAAGAAATTTCATCAGAGCAAAACACATTTTCAGGGAGGCCTAAAGAGAAAAACTCATCAATTTATGTAACGTTATATGAAT
The DNA here is from genome assembly GCF_019279795.1 of Protopterus annectens. Lineage (NCBI taxonomy): Eukaryota > Metazoa > Chordata > Ceratodontiformes > Protopteridae > Protopterus > Protopterus annectens. The sequence continues at coordinate 1,581,789,472 of NC_056731.1, read as the reverse complement.
GCAATGCTAAAAAAATCATGATGATAATACATTAAAATTAGAATAATCCTCATCCTGGAAAAAGGGATTGAGGTTCTATTTGAAGCTTGGACATGCCCTGGTGGTGACCATACCATGGCCCCCTGCCTGCTGATAGGCTGTTTTTCATTGGTAGCAAGGGCAACATAAGTGGCATCACAAACATTGACATCTGTGATGCTGTCATCACTCCAACCAGTTAAGGCTACCTTTCCCTTTAAAAATCCTCTTCTCCCAACTGTATGTATAATTCCCATTTGCTGGCTGTCATCCTTCTTAAAGGGAGGATGTGACAATCTCACAGTATGAAAGACCATTAAGAAATTCTGTCATTAAAGATGGTGGACCCAACTATTTCTAGGGTTATTGCAAGATTTTAACTTATGCCCTCTCTCCTTCCTCAGGGGAGAAGGGAAAGAGCAGACTAGCAGGAGACAAGGGTAGATATCAATGGCAGAGGGGGCCATGGGGGCCACAAAGTTTTGTACAAACAAAAACACAAACAGTAAGTCAAACCAGAAATATAGAAGTGAACAACAACTCTATGAGATTTTATTAATTAACACTAGCCCAAGACAGACAGTACATACTCTCATAAAATAAAAAAAATGTATTTTAGTGGAAAATTATTTATGACAAATAGACAACAGTAGTGGGGAATCAGTTTAAGACAGTTAGGCTTTGGAGGTTTTCTCCCCGGACCTCCACTGAAAATGGGCTCATTTCAGCCCAGTGGACTTTCCTGGTTAACCAAAGCAAATAAATAAATATTTAATTGTCATTTGCTAACAAGCCACTGACCTAGTCCTTCTTGACAATGTTCAGCCATGACTCAGACTACAAAATAGATACAAGGCATAAAGGAATATTTTAGTGGTCAGTTAAGAGACCTGCAGTTTTCTTTCTGACCAGATGTGATTTCTGGTAAACTGTACTTGCCTGTTCTGTGACTTTATGCAAGTCACCTAACACCTAACCAGAAAAAAAAAATTGATGGATCAAGTCAGAAAGCACGTACTAGTATTTAACAGACAATGCACACATAATCTAAACTAAATAGAACCAAAAATAATTGTTATCAGCAGTGATATACAGGAAAAGTAGTCCCAAGACAAGGGCACAAGCAAATAACAAATAAAATCCACGGCCACTGCACAACAAAAGCTGAAAAGTCCAGCACTGTCCAAGATGGAATAATTCAAAGGCAGGACAACGAAGTAATCCACAGCAACGAAAATTTATTACAGACTTAGCGCTTTCACCTTACAAGGCATCATCAGAGTCAAATAGCTGTTACAATAACCCTCATTTAAATACTGAAATCTGTGAACAATTAAAACCATTAAACAATTAAACAATAGAACCATCAAAAACACTTAAAACATTTAAACATACACACTCACCCTAAGAGCCCTTACATAAGAATTAAATAACACTATCAATAAATCATATAGTAAATTCAGAACATATCCACTAAAATATAGTAGTTATTTACAATATAACATATTTACATTTATATAATTTTTTGTGTACAATTTTGGATTTAATAAGTTGACATTTGATGTTAGATCTACTATATATATTTACAAATGTATATATAGAGTGTAATAAGTTTGACTAATAATTATAGCACAGATATATTTTAGTGGATATGTTCTGCATTTGTGCAGTGGCCATGGATTTCAGCAGTGATATACCACTGAAAAGTTTGTAGAAGGGTTAAAACATAAGTGAATGGTAGAGTCGACTATTCATTGGAACACAAAATAGCCAAGTTACACTAATAGGCGGCGACAAGTCCACTAACACATGTACTTTGAAGGGGATTTCACTTTTTGGGGGGGGAAGTAACCCCAGAGTAAATTATGTATTAACTGAAGTTTACAAGATGCATATAATTAAATCCAGTTATGCCCCCTGGCTATCTAAACCCACTAAAGAAATCATGAAAAATAGGGACAAAGCCTGGAAACGCTGGCTCATATCTGAGAATCTTTCCAACCTTATCCATTACAAACAGCTCTGAAACCAAGCCAAAATGTATCTGCAAAGACAAGCAACAATATTTCTGGAACTTACAAACAAACAGGAAAAATAATCCTAAACTTTTCTGGTACTCTGTCAATAATCTCTTAAACCCAGGCACTAAATCTAATCCCTACCCTTAGCCTACCATGCCATCTGATCATATCACCTCTAAATTCAACTCCTACTTCATTGATACTATAGCTAATTTTACTGCCTCCTTTTCCTCACCCCTACCAAACAATCACATCCCTATGCCCACCTCTTCTCCTCCTCCTCTTTACAATCTCTCCAGGTCTAACATCCCTACTCAAAACTGTATAAAGGAACCCCCCCTAACTAGAATTCAATATATCCCCTATCTCCACTTCCTCTATTAAAAAACTCATTTGGAATCTAAAGCCTTGTTCTAATTCTGCCGACAACATTCCTGCCAAATTCCTTAAGATTGCTGCTGATGCAGTAATCTACCCAATTAGTATCCTTATTAACAGGGGTCCATCCAAGAATCCTATGTCCCTTGTCTTTAGAAGAAAGCTATTATATTGCCACTTCATAAAGGTGGCCCATCCTCTAATATCTCTAACTTTTGACCCATTGCTATACTATCCCCTAGCTCCAAAATTCTGGAAAAATGTGTATGAGGGCTTAAAGAAAATGCAATATAAATCTCATCTTCCTAGTTCAGCTAGTTCAGTTACCTCCATGTTTGGGGCACTCAATACTTACTAACAGTTACAGTGCAAAACTAAGAGGCAAAAATGTATTTTCCATGGTATATAGATGCAGAAACCATTACCTTCTAAATATTAAAATTCTCTCCCCAACCCAATATGAATTCCATTCAGGCCACAGTGCATCTACTGCCCTAATCTCCTTCTTAGATATAATTAAAAAAGCCTGAGCCTTAGGCCATACAGTATCAGCTCTCTTCCTGGATCTATTAAAAGCATTTGATACTATCTCTCATTCTATCCTCCTGTCCAAATTGTATTCTATAGGATTATCCTCTCAGTCTCTTAACTGGTTTAAACGCTATCTCTCAGGTAGGCAACATGCTGTTAAATGGCAAAACTGTATTTCACCCTAACTTCATAACCCTACAGGCATTCCACAAGGCTCAATTTTAGGTCCTCTTCTGTTTAATATATTTATAAATAATTTTCACCAAGCTATTCCAAACACCTCCATAGTCTAGTACGCAGATGACTTGACCATAGTCTACTGTGCGCCCAACCCCAACATACTACAACAAATGACTCAAACAGCTTTCTTTACTATAGAATTCTGACTCCACAAAAACAACTTTTCTCTAAATGCCTAACAAAAAAAAAAAAAAAACTTATGCTGTTTACCCCCAAAAGAAACACAACTGTCAACAAAGAAGATTTCAATATATTTTCACTGATCTCTATAAAAATTGAATTAGTAGCTAGTACCAAACTATTTGGAGTTGTAATAGACGAAAACCTAAAGTTTGATCTGCATATCTAATCCAATATTAATAAAACACATAAAAAAACTAGGGCTACTATACAGACATTACAGGTTTTTCTCCTTACCAACTAAACAAGCTTTAGCCCTCTCTCACTTACTACCCTATTTGACTTCTGGTGCACCATCGTTAATTAGTTTGCAGTCTTCCCTGAAACTAAAATTAGAGTCTTGCTACAACAAGATTGCCAAATTTGCTACAAGTAGTCGTCATTCTTCCTATCATTGCATCACCTTAAGGAAACTCCAATGGCTCGAATTCCCCCATTACTATTACTCCTTCAGCTAAGTATCTCACATAAACTTATCTGTAAACCACAAGACTGCCCTGCTCTTAACTCTTCACTTGCCCCCTACACCTCCCTTAGGCTACTATGATCAGAACATCAACACTTACTTCAAATTCACAAACCAAACCTGCCTGCAGGAAAACTCTTATACTCCTGGATTATTGACAGATTATGCAATAACCTCCCATTTTCTATCTGCAGTGAACAACATCCCTCTAATTTCAAAACCACCCTACATAAATATCTCCTCTCTAATTGCATATGTAACTGCTCAAATGCCCCTTCTACCCCGCATGATGCTGTCACTTGACTTTTCTCCCCTTCAGACCTTGTATTGCTCCTACGCTATCTAGACATGCTAACTACTTTCTTTCTTTCTTTCTCTATATCTACACTAGACATTACCTAGACAGGTGGACAGTGGTCTCACTTTCGATAACCTCATTGCCACAACAGTCAGGAAATCTTTCTATGTGGCACACCTCATCACTAAGGGCTTTTCATCCAGAAAAAAGTAGGTCATTGTCCCACTGTACTCATCCCTCATTAGACCCATTATAGAGTATAATGCCCCGTTTGGTATGTACCTCACAAGACATCTGTAACAGCTAGAAAGGCCACGGAAATACCTCACTAAAAGAATCACAGGCCTAAAGCAGATGCCATATACTGACTGTCTAAAAAAACTCCAGCTATACTCTGTGGCATATTGTCTACTCAGAGGCGATCTCTGCTTAACATACAAGGCCATGTCAAACCCTGAGCTGTTGAACATGCTCCACTTAAAGAAATCCCAATCCCTCAGAGCCACACGCTCCAAGGATGTAAACCTTGTCATCACAATGAACAAAACATGCTGGAGAGATAGGTTCCTGACCCAGGGACTCCCCATACTCTGGAATAGACTGCCCATACATATCAAGCAGAGTGCCTCACTGGCCTTCTTCAAAGGAACATTGATAACTGGATGGGAGATAGGAAATTCACCCCGGGGATCATGTCAGTCACCCTGCTAGACAGGGGCCTGGAGAAGTAAATATTGTGGGAAGAAATATCCAGGGAATTGTTATGGCTAGGCTTGCATAGGCCCTAGGGCAGATAGCCTAGTACCAGCCTATGAACCTATGAACCTATGAACCTATTAAATTTATAGCAATTTATCGACATGAGAATATTTTAATTTCAATCCTCCTGTTACTAACTACAATTCTTTTTGAAACTACTGAATATTTGAATTTCCTTTGAAACTTTGTATTTCTTCTGTACTCATTTGTATCTTATTTCAAATCACATTTAAGTTACATAGAATCTGTAGCCTATGACTACCTTGAAACTTGTGGATTTATTGCTTTTTTATGTTTTGACTCTTTGTAAACATCATATTTAATTTATTTGTCCTGGAGCTTTCCTCCCTGGGCCTCCACTGAAAATGAGCTCTTTCTGGCCCAATGGACTTTCCTGGTAAACAAATGTCAATAAATAGAGATTAAATAATAGTCCCCATACTGATGTAGATGTCTTTGTTCTCTACAGAAAATCCAATTAAGGAATTAGATTGCAGTTCTCTTTTTTCAGGCAGAAGCATATTTTGTTCATATAGAGCTCTCCCACTGAATCATCTGAAATGTTGGGACCTGCTAGAGTGAGTCCTGAAATACAGTCAGAATTTCTGAAAAACAGACTTACATATATACGTCTAAGACCACCGTTTCCTGGAATATTCCTTTTTGCAAAAAAGAAGTTTAAAGGAGAAGAGTGATGTTCGGCATTGGCTCTTTTCCTGCAGTTTTGGTCTTTTTTTATGCATGTTGGCACTGGCCATTTTGCCTGTCGACATTTGGCAGTGGATCCCTAAACCCATGTGCCTGCCAACATTCTATTCTGTTTTTTCTTATTTGTTCACATATTCATTGATTATTTATTTAACAGATGAGTGGATTGGTCTAAACAGATGCTTATCAGCTAAGACTTGTCCAAAGGCAGATTACAGTTTGGAAGTAAATATGGAACTATGGAATGGTTTGAGTCTAATATATGTTTGATCCCATTACAAATGAAAAAAAAGTCCTTACTTAGTACATTTGTGTTTTTAAAAGTATGTATTAGCATTTGTGTACAAATAAAAAATAGTAAAATAAAGTCAAATGACGCATTCCACACCTTTTGGTCCCAGAACATGGAACGAAGCACCAAAGGCATTGGTATCTCCATATTCATAAAGGATATGCACACCTCCAGACTAGTAGCCTAGCATAACGCATCTGAGATATTTCAGGTACAACTAACATTGGGTAAGATGGCAATTCAGGTCGTATTCTGCTATAGGTCCCCAGCCATGTCCCAAGACTCTCACTCCACATTCCTAAGCACCTTGGAAACTATTAAGATCCAACCCAATACTCTCATACTAGGTGACTTCAACTACCCCTCCATCACTGGCCGAACGATTCCTGGAATTCATGAATTCCAATGCCCTGGACCAGCTCATTCTTACCCCCCACTAGAGGAAGCAACATCCTTGACCTGGTTATTACTAACATGGGCAACCATTGCTCTACACCAATAGTCAGTTCCTCCCTGGTTAGATCCGACCACACACTAATCACCATGGAAATCCACATCTTACCCACACACCCCCACAAAGGTATCCACTATGTAAAACTACTACAGGAATTATTGATAAACTCACCAAACTAAGCATCAACCCCTATATCATTAGGTGGGTTGCAAATTGGCTCACAGACAGAACCCACAGTGTGAAAGTAGCGGACTCCAAGTCAGACTGCTGACCAGTCATGAGTAAAGTCCCACAGGGATCGGTCCTGGGTCCTCTCCTGTTTGGCATCTACTTCTCAGAAGTCCAGGCCAACATGGAGGGACTCTGGCTGACCAAGTTCACAGATGACTGCAAGCTGGGAGCCATTATTAACTCCCCAAGTGATGCAGACATCCTACAGAAAGGCCTCACTGAGAGCAATGACTGGTGTCAAAACCATGGCCTTAAGCTTAATGCCCAAAAATGCATCGTCATCCCCTTTGGGAAAAACTCAGTTCCCACTAATTACCACATTGATGGGAGCCCACTGAACACTGAAGGAGTTATAAGAGATCTGGGGACACAGGTTGACAGCAACCTTTCCTACCACCACATTGCCACTGTGGTCAGAAAGTCCTTCTATGTGGCACATCTCATCACCAAGGGTTTTGCATCCAGGAAGAAAGAGGTCATCATTTCTCTCTACTCTTCCCTCATTAGACCAATTATAGAGTATAATGCCCCATTTGGCATGTACCACACTAGACACCTGCAAAAGCTGGAGAAGCCAAAAAAGTACCTCACAAAGAAGGTCCTAGGCCTTCAACACATGTCCTACATGGACAGACTAAAAAAACTCCAGCTATTCATCTACTTACAGGTGATCTCTGCTTGACTTACAAAGCTATGTCTGACCCAGCTCTGTTAGAAATGCTGCATCTAAAGAAATCCCAATCCCTCTGCACCACATGCGCCAGAGACCTCAACCTCATTACCACAATCAACGGAACATGCTGGTGGGACAGGTTCATAACCCAGAGACTGCCCGTGCTCTGGAATAGACTTTCCATACATGTCAAGCAGAGCACCTCGCTGGCCCTCTTCAATAGAAATCTTAATGAGTGGATGGGAAATAGAAAGTTCACCCAGGGGACCACTCCAGTGGCTCTACTTGATAGCGGCACTGGGAACTAGCATTGGGCGGCACAATGCCAGGGCACTTTTGTGGGCTAAGCTTGTAAAGGCTCCAGGGCCATTAACCAAGCACACACCTATGAAACTATGAACCTATGAAATTGACCCATTCCCAAAATTAATATACACTTTTTACCTTCATGAATATGGTTCCCATGGTCAGTTTCTTCATATTTCTTTTGCTGGAGAGAGGTATATTTGGACCTCTGAAGACAGCTAAATAGCTTGGGCAGTATACAAAAGGTTATTAGATTACACAAATGATTATACAGTGCTGTTGTGCTGAGAGGTTTCTCACTGGCTACCTTTTTAACCCCATTTTTATGTTAAAATACTAACTCAGAAGGAATATTTGCTTACTGATTATTTTAGATGTAAGCACTGTTGACTCCCTTAGAGTGAAAATAAGACTGAAGTATTTATTTATTTGCAGGTAAGTGATCTGACACACAGTGGTCCACTTCTAATCACAACCTACTTAAAATTCAAATGAGGAAAAGCAGAAGATTACAGACAAAACAGTATTTATTTTATTAAAGACACAACATTCTTTATTTACATAGGAAATACATGCAGTCCCAATAAGTGACCCATTGCAGTCAGTATAAGTAAACTGAAATAGATGTGAGTAAATATGTGGCAGTAGCAGGCTGTGCAAGTGAACATTTCCTGAAGTGAATTCAACCTCCTAGGCAGACAGTGACTTGGGTATGAAATAAACATGCAGAAATAGGCCCTGGAGTTTATTCTCTTCTCACCTGCATCTGCACTTCAGACAAATTTTATTCAAAGAATTGTGAGTAGGTCTCATCTTTGTTTTGAAAAAGTAGCAGATACAATCTCTCAGTCTGCATTTTTAGTGTGAATTCTGTTTATTATATTACTCTGATAAATTAAAATGATGATAGTGCAATAGATAGCCTGGAATATTTAGATACATCCTAGAATTCAAAAAGATATAATAAATGTATAAATCACATAAATCAATGTAAGTGATTTGCTAATTTTATTAGAAAGCAGTGTTAGTGGATAAACAGAAAGCACACTGTCCTTCAATGCTGGGAAGATCAGAAGGTTATGGGATTAGATCAGAAGGTTATGGGATTTAATTCTACTTCAGGTGCTTGAATACATGTTCTAGTAGAAGTTGTTAGTGTTATACTTGTGGAGTGTGAGCTTGCTAAGCACATACTGTCCTGTAATGCTTTACGCTCATCAAGGTCAGGGGATAGCATGTTCAGCCAGGGCTGGATCATGGACAAATGGGGCATAGGCAGAGTAATGGACCCCCCCAGTGCATCCTCACTCTCCGGCATCACCTCCAGCAGCCATTCCAGTGTCTCATTACTTACCTCTCTCTCCCAAGTTACAATAAAACACTGTTCAAACCTGTCAATGTGCATACTATTTTCTTATTTATTTCACAATGATTACAGATATTTGCATTTAATTTGAAACTTTTATTTACCATATTTTATAGCGGGCGGCCACGCTGGTGCAGTGGTTAGCATTGCTGCCTCACAGCAAGAGGTTCTCTGGTTCGATCCTCGGCTGGGGTGCCTTCTGTGCGGAGTCTGCATGTCCTTCCTGTGGTCGCGTGGGTTTCCTCCGGGTGCTCCGGTTTCCTCCCACATCCCAAAGACATGCTGCAGGTGGATTGGACACTCTAAATTGGCCCTAGGTGTGCGTGTGAGTGTGCCTTCTGTGGAAGGTTGGGAGCCAGGCTGGCAACTCGGCACCGTAAAACTCCACTGCCATTCAATGTGCGGACAGGGTGATCCGCTGTGGCGACCCCTAACCGGGAAAAAGCTGAAAGAAGAAGAAGAATTTACCATATTTTATAGCACTAACACTTACAGTCATTTGCTAAACAAAACAATACAGTCTTATAACGAAAGCAGACTTAGCATGAACAACAGCAAACTTTTCTGCTCTTGAAACCCAAATTCATTGAAACTACATTAAAAACCCACATTCATAGAAAATGCACCTGGTCAGTGGCACAGTAAATGTACCTTTCACCTATGTTCAAACAATGGGCCCTCTGCACACATTTTTAGGACCATGCATAAATGCATATTTTCTTTGATTCACCTTCCTGATTGTATTAAATTATATTTGTTGTTTAATATATCACCACTTGTTAGAACATATTTTAAATTTGTAGTTTTGAATGTTTTCTCCAGTAAGCAGTGAAATAAAACATATCAGCTAATAATGACAAGGCTACCCATTTCAGAATATTTCAACTATAAAAGACCATTCAAACTGCCATCATTATAATCCTTCAAATAACAGTCAATATGCACAATCTCTGTTAACCTAAAAGGTATCTAACAAAGGAGATCAAAGGTCACCAGAATGTGCCTTACACTGCTGACTAAAATCCCTGTTACTATAATCCATATCATATAGACTTCTTAGGTGAGACTTATGCCTGGCCTACAGAGCAATCCAAGACCCAAACCTAACAAACTTACTGCATATTCATAAATTAAATGGGTCAAGGGCTATCCGTTCCAGGGACTTAAATACGGCCTGCAACTTAAATACGACATGCTGGAGGGACAAATTTATCTCCCAGTGACTGTCATGTCTTTGGAACAGACTACTAATTCATGTGAAACAAAGAACCTCTATGACTCTGCTCAAGAGGAACCGGGACGAGTGGATGGAGCACCATAAAGTCTTACCAGCAATAGTGCTCACAACTCATCTGGACATGGGCAGTCATCACTAAATGCAATCTTGGGTACTGACTAGCACTTCTATGGTATTACATTGGGTTGAAACGGTTAGGCTTAAAATGGCCTCCAAGTTGGTAGCCTAGTAATCTCCTATGATCCTAGGATTAAAGGGAACTGTAACTAACTTTGCATTTCAGTGCTTCATCTACAAATTCAGTGTCTGCTGCCCTTGAAGAATATATTTTTTTAAAGTAACATAGGCAAAGAATGCTGATGATATGCAATAGAGAATAGCTGGCAAACAGACAATGGGTTCATAGTAAGCATCTCATCAAAAAGGGGACACACTCAGAAGTGCAGCACAGACACCTTTAAAATTTATGTATGTGGTGAATTCACAATTCTGATGATTATTTGCAATTATTTTAACACATTTAATAAACCTGTCATCAAAAGTAATTTGAATACCAGAGTATGGACAGCTTGGTAGTTCTGTCTGCAGTGCATAAGTACTATGCAGACTAAAAGCTCCACCTCAAAAGCAATTTTAGGACTATCTTTGGACCCTTTTAGGTCCAAAACTGCCTACTAATTACCCTACATTCATTAATAACTACAAAATCTAATCTATTAGAGGAATTCTTATATAAAACATTTATTAGAAGAGTTTATCCTAAATGATTTGAGGTATTCATTCAAAACCTAGTAGTAGAAAATTATTTTTATATATTATACACATATAGAAGCACTCATTTATATATATATATATCTATATATATATATATATATATATATATATATATATATATATATATATATTATACACAGACAGAAACACTCATTTTATATATATATATATATATATATATATATATATATATATATATATATATATATATATATCTCAGTATATATACATGCACGAGCATATACATACACACACGCACACACATACACACGTGGTGGGCTTGCTCAATATAGGATGTTACATTCATTATTTTGGCAGTGGGCTTGCTCTGGCTTCAGAAATCTCCCATGGCTAACATAAACATGTTAGGATATTATGCTCACTGATGGTGATCTCACTCTCAGTCTGGCTGGATGGCCATCTGCACCCTGCTCAAATCTCCTGCTGTGCTTATGTTTGGATGTTATCCTAGAGGTTTCTTTTGATTGCTTTCTGCTTTTTTGATAGAGTCTTCTGCAAGATCATGTCCTAAAGTCCTCCAGACATCTTCAGACGTTTTATTTACAGATGATTTAATTTTGTATTGGCCCCCTAAGTCAATACAGCCTCACCAGGCAACACTCTGCCAGCCATCACAGACCCTAGACAACTATCTAGGTTACCTAATGCTAGATCCAACTCTATGTGCAGCTACAGTGGAGCTCAAGGAAGTTGCCAAAGGGGTTAGGTGCTCCAGTGGGTAAACAGGATGTCTGCCTGTCCTACTGAGTGATCTTCTCAATAACCACCTGAACCTCATCTCAAAGGACTGGCCTAAAACTGAGGAATACTATGCCATATGGCACTCACCTGAAGGAGGGGGTGGGTCCAAACTCCACCATTAACAGGGAAGCTGTTGAGTTCAATGGCAGAGAATGAATAGGTTACAGTACCCTCATTAAAGCAGAGGTCCAGTCTGATCTGTGAAGGAAGGGCTTGGTGAGCTTGAACTAAGGGCCTAGTGACATGGCCTCAGGAGGAATGAGTAGGACAACTGTATGTAGGTAATGGAGCCATTGGGATTGGTTGAACAGATGATAAAAAACAGAAGTGTGTCACTATATGAAAAGATTATTATACCATATCAGCTTTTCTCAAATGATTTGAAACAACACAAATCAAATATGAACTCCCCTACCAACAATAATAGCAGTTCATGTAAACCTAATTGAAACATTATAAGTGTTCAGTTTAAAATCCAAACTAGGTTGTTCAACCAGGTATATGACATGAAAACATATTCTATGATCAAAGTTTGTTGTAAAAACAAAACAGAAGTGCAGTTAATAGATTTAGACTATACTGATGGTTAGAGAAGATAAACACTGGAAAACCTCCAGAAAAATATAAGATGGTAATACAAAAATCTGCTTTATGCCCACAATTCTGCAAAACTTTTTATATTAAAATAATTTGCAGAGAAAGAATATAAAAGTGTGTCTTAAATAAGTATAAGGCATATCTAATTCTAACATCACTGTTTTGCCAGAGACGGTTTGCACCTAGCACCTCTCGGCTTTTGGCTGCTGGCAAAGGCTCTTGCCTCCCCCGTAGTGCCTTTTTTAGGCAAGGTTTCAAAAACAACATTACTAATGTGAAATTAACCAGTCAAATCAAAATAAGGGTTATGCTGATAAATGCTAAGAGCTTAAACCAAAAACTGCACTCCCTGGAAGCACTTCTGTCACTAGAAGATGTAGATATCTGTGCAATCACAGAAACCTGGTTCATGGCCTCAGACAGTACCCCTGCCTTGCAAAGCTACAATGCCTTCCACACCTTTAGACTACAAAATGAATGTGTGAAAACCAAAGGAGGTGGTGTTTCAATCTATATTAGAGATAAATTCACCTCCGGTCTATTTAGACTGGACAACTTCATGGAGTTACTGCAGGTCCAGGTTACAGTGGGTAAGACCCCCATTCAAGTCTTAGCTAGTTATAGATCCCCCATCATGGGTTACAATACCCATGAAGCCTACTTGACCAAACTGGAGACAATCCAAATTTTACAGAACACACTGGTTATAGGGGTTTCAATTATCCCACCATCAACTGGAAAACCTATCCTAGGCCTAACTCGCTAGTGCAAAAGTTCCTTGACTTTGTTAATTCAAATGCCCTGGAACAAATTTTCCATAACCCAACAAGGGGAACAAACATTCTGTATCTGGTCCTTACCAACATGTCAAACAGATGCACTGCTGCAACTGTCGGACCCTCCTTAGTTAAAACAGTCTAAAACATGATCTAAGCACCCTTTTCAATCATAGTCTAACCACAGGCTTTGTTCCTGTGGAATGGAGAACAGCAACAGTTATTTCCCTCCACAAAGGTGGCCTAGCAACAGACCCAGGGAATTACAGACTCATAAGCCTGACCAGCTTCATCTGTAAGGCCATCAAACATATAATTATAGACCTCATAAATAAAGACATAGGTGACCTCCAAACTTTGGATCCTAACCAATTCAGCTTCGTGAAGGGCAGATCCTGCCTGTTAAATATGGTGGACTTCTTTGAAAGTGTGACCAAGGCCATTGATGAAGGCAGATCTGTACACACAGCATACCTTGACCTGGCAAAGGCTTTCGACACAATCCCACATTCTGGCATTACTAATAAACTTAGCAAACCGAATGTAAACCCCTTCATTGTAAGATGGGTTTCCAACTGGCTCACAAACTGGGCACACACTATCAAAGTGGTTGACTTTACATCAACCAGAAGACCTGTTACCAGTGAGGTGCTGCAGGGGTCAGTGCTGGACCACCTACTATTTGGTATATACTTCTCAGATATTCAGGTCAAAACTAAGGGGTTGTGGCTGACTAAGTCTGCAAATGACTGCAAATTAGATACAATCACTGAATCCCCAAATTATGTCAGTATACTACAGGAAGGTTTCACACAGTGGTGTATTAGTCAAGGCCTCAAACTGAAAGCAAAGAAATGCATCATCATTCCCTTCAGTACAAACAATGTCCCCTCACACCATCAAATCAACAACATTACACTAAGTACCCATGAAGTGGTAAGGGACCTGGGATCACAAGTTGACTGTGACCTTAACTTTGACAACCATGTGTCTATTGTAATAAGGAAAGCTTTCTACATAGCACACTTGATTAGTAAAAGCATTGCCTTTGAGAGCAAAAGAAGTTATAACCCCCCCTATACTCGGCACTTATCTGGTCCATAATTGAGTATAATGCCCCATTTGGCATGTACCGTACTAAGCACCTGCAGCAATTAGAGAGACTTCAGAGGTTTCTAACAAAGAAGATCAAGGGGTTCCAGCATGTGCCCTAAACAGACTGACTAAATTCCCTGTCACTATACTCCATATGGTATAGACATCTTAGGGGAGACTTATGCCTGGCCTACAAAGCAATCCAAGACCCAAACCTAATGAACTTGCTGCATATCCATAAATCAAATGGGACTAGGGCCACCAGCTCCAGGGACCTAAATATGACCTGTGACTTAAACAGGACATGCTGGAGGAACAGATTTATCTCCCAGCGACTGCCAAATCTTTGAAACAAGCTAGTGATTCATGAAACAGAGCACCTCTATGACACTGTTCAAGAGAAACCTGGATGAGTGGATGGGACACTGTAAATTCTTATCGGGGATAGTGCCCACAACCCTCCTGGACATGGGCAGTCATCACTTAATGCAGTCTTGGGTATTGACTAGCATTTTTATGGTATTACATTGGGTTGAAACGGCTAGGCTTAAAATGACCTCCGGGTCAATAGCCTAGTAATCTTCTATGATCCTACAATCATAGGTTATTATATTAAAATATCTATACAAAAGAATGGGTATACAAGTACAAACAGTCCTAACAAAAAGGAAGCATTTCTTTGTCATCCAGAGGTTTCAGTAGCTGCATTCAAATAATTTCTTATTTTTGTCTTTTCTTGACAGTTTATACACTTTTATTTCTTCAGGAAAAAGTAGTTCCATTAACAATTTAATTTCTGACTGCTCACTAACTCTGCCTGTTCTCAAAAAAGTAGAAGCTTCATTATGGAATGGCTGCATTATAGATGCCAGATTTATAACTTAAACAGTATGCAGTCTGAGAAGGGAAGAAAAATAAATGCCTTTAATTTACTAAAGGTCACTTCAGATGATGAAGTCCTGGGAAGACTTAGATCCAGACATTCTGATGTCAAAGATGAGCAAGAGATAAATAAATGTGTAGTAAAACTGGTACATTTTTAGTTTTCTCATAGTGACAAGATGTAGCTATTCAAAGTTTGCTGTGTGCCTGGGAATCTGAGAAAAGTCAAAGATTTCACTGCAATAAACTACCATCTTTTAACCTTTTGAGTAATATAGTGAAATGTAGGGAGCACTGCACTTTAGATCTGCTAGACAATTATCTTTTGGCTCTTAATATGACAAACTACCATCAACATGATTATATTAAAAAAATCTTCACCACGAACAACGCAAACTATTTTATGTTTCTTTTTTTTTTTTTTGCCTTTGAGGCACACTTTTTTGTTGATGTTATCCTTTTGGATATATTAAAATCTTTTGATTTATTTGGCTGCCAAATTCTGACTCAGAAATTAGTTAATTTATTTATTGACATTTGATTACTGGGAAAGTCTGACTGGGTAGAAGCCCATTTTCAGCAGAGGCCCAGGGAGAAAAGCTCCAAATTATTACAAAACATAAGAACAATAATTTTACAGTCTTCAAAACAAAACAAAAACATCTTCAGTTTAAAGAATTGTAACAAATTAGACATAATATAAAAACTTTGGTTAAGAACTGAAATAAGGTATATGACAATAATTTAATATTTAATAAAATTATTTAATTTGGGTTTAGGGCGGTCACGGTGCTGCAGTGGTTAGCATTGCCACCTCACAGCAACAGGTTCTCCGGTTCAATTCTCGGCTGTAGTGCCTTCTGCGTGGAGTCTGCATGTCCTCCCTGTGGTCGCGTGGGTTTCCTCCGGGTGCTCTGGTTTCATCCCAAAGACATGCTGTAGGTGGATTGGACACTTTAAAATTGGCTCTAGGCATGAGTGTGTGCATGGGTGTGCCTTCTGTGGAAGGATGGGCTGTGGGCTGGCAACTCGACACCGTTAAACTCCACTGTCAATCATGAGCTGACAGGTGATCCGCTGTGGCGACCCCTAACCGGGAAAAGCCGAAAGAAGATTTAGTTTGGGTTTTACCAGAGACAGGATTGATAAGCTTCAGATCTGGTTGTCTGACAAGTCAGTTATTCTGAGACTTAAAAACATGCTGAGTGACCCTTTAACTTTCCAGGGCTACCACAGGCCTCAGTATTGAATGTAATTTTGCATAATTTATACTTTTTTAACTTGTCAGCTTATTCTGAAACTTGACATATCAAATGCACTGATGATATAAATTTAGGTTGTATTTTAAATTCACAAAGTCTGCTTGGTCTATGGAAATAAATTTAAATGCCATCAATGAGGTTGATAAGATGCTATTTAATGCCTCTAAAAGTATGATAATGCAACTAGAATCAAGGAACCCTAAAATGTTGCATGCTCTTTCTCTAGACTATCTAGCTTTCACTGGCCCTAACATAGACTTATTAATTCTCATTGATAATAAGCTAAAGTTTAGCAACACTCATACATCTTTTACTATTAAGACAAAATGCTGGTTAGATCACTTCTAGTTTCTCCAGCTTAAGAAATCCTGATATTCTTATTCCAATTTTTAGAGGTCTGATAGGCAGCATTAGATGATTAGATGCATCAGGAGCCTAGCAACTCCCCCTGGTCCCTCCCTTTAATTTCAGATTTTAAGAAACTTGAGACCTCAATACTCTACTAAACATAGGTAGAACGTTTCTTCCAGTTGTCATGATTTAAATAATTTTAGATTTAAAATTCTGATTGTGCTCTGTTTAAGATATTGTAGATTATCGAGTGAGAGAGAGAGAAAGAGAGAGAGAGAGAGAGAGAGGAATGTATAAAAATAAAGGAGAACAAGAAAAAAACAGGAGATAAAAAGATGAACTGGGTAAAGAAGTAATCCTGGTTGGCTCAAAAAGAGGTTGAGTAGTCACAATAGCAAATAATAAAGCATTAGAGACACTCTACCAAATTCTAGAAAGTGACTCAGAAGATCTTAGAAAACTCCATCAAGTTGTAAGGCTAAGGCAGAAAGACGAAGAGGATAGTCATCAGGCACCATTCATAAAGGATGTTAGCAACAACCTTCTTACTAGTCCATAAGACATCAAAGGCAGATGAAAGGAGTAGTTCCAGCAGCTTTTGAATGAAGAAAACACCATAGAAGCTGTACTACCCCAGACACAGCCTTATAATGAAAAAGGCAGAAGAGCACACCATAGAAGAAGTAAGAACAGCACTGAAGAGCAGAGTGCATGATGTGTCATAACTTGGGAGCCATTTTTTTGCTAGCTAATTATCCCTTGTGAGAATAAGAAGCAAAGCAAGTGATGAAAGTGCATATATAAATACCAGGCATGTGCTGTACCTAGTGCCATTTTGAAAGTGCAGCCAGAGAGTGAGCATGTGAGAATGAATGTAATTAGTTGTATATATGTTACCTAAGTTAAAGTTAATAAGCTACAGTAGTGATGTGTTTGTACATAATAAAGCTGCTCAAACAGAACTCAATAAGATTCAGGGAAATGTGCAACCCCCAGACAAATATTAAATGAGAAAGGCATTTGTTTTACACAAGAGGTCAGAAACCAGAGGAAACTTTTGCAGTTTATATTACTGACCTGAGAAACAAAGCTAAAATTTGACGGTTTGTTGACTTAAAAGATGAGTTAATAAAGGAAAGGCTTGTGTGTGGTATTATAGTGCAGCTGTGAGAAAGATTTTGCTTCATTACAGTGATTTAACATTGAGTAAAGCCATTGAGATTTGTCAAATCCATGAAGTTACAGAAAGGCACACAAGTATGCTTGCAAGTGACAAGAGCAGGGTTTCAGCAGGCTCCAGAACAAATGTAGATAGCATGCAACATGTGGCAAACAGAAGGAGGCCAAAGAACATGGCAGCCACAGCCCCTGCTGGTTCACCAGGGAAACCACGTAGTTTTCCAGCAAGTTTTAAGAAAGGAGCATGCTCAGTGCAGTACAAGTGTCTGTCAGCAAAACCCAAATCCAGCTTTATTGTTAACTGTAGCAATTGTGGTGCCAATCATGAGTTTAAAAGAGAAAAATGCTTAGCATTTGGACAGCAATGTCACAAGTGTAAAAAATGGAACCATTTTCAAAAAAATCAATTAAGCCTCACACAGTTATAAAGAAGTGTCACTCAAAAAGGCAATTTGGTGAAGTACAATTGCAGCAGTCTATTTTCTATGTAGATGGTGTATCAGTAATTGGTAAAAAGGTTGATGCATTGAATTTCTTGGCAAAGAATAAAGTGTTTTGTACTGTCCAGATCAACTGTAAATCCACTGAGCTCAAAGTAGACACTGGTTCAAAGTGTAATGTTATATCAGCAGACACATTTGCTAAGGTGAGAACTAAAGAACAACTCAATGTGGTTAGTAGTGCGAAACTTGTTGCTTATGGAGGGTGAAGAAATTCAAACTGAAGGCTCAGTGGTACTTTCATGTTATTTGGCTAAGAACTGTTACAGCTTGTTATTCTATGTAGTTCAAAGACCTGTGCAGTCATTATTGGGTCTCAGAGACAGTTTGAGAATTAATCTATTTTCTTTTACCAAAGAAGTTCATCATATAAGCGCGTATTCTAGTTTCAATTTTTCTGAAGCCATTTTCTCAGAGTATGCTGATGTTTTCGATGACAAGTTGGGCAAACTTCCAGTTGTGTATTCTATGAAGTTAGACCCAGAGGTCAGTCCAGTAGTCAGACCAGTAAAAAAAGTTCCAATAGCCATGCAAAGTAAAGTCAAAGCTCAGTTGAATAAAATGGTACAACAAGGTGTAATTTTTCCAGTTACAGAACCAACTGAATGGGTGTTGTCCATGGTAGCAGCCCACAAGAAAGGCTCAGATGAAATCAGAGTATGTACTGACCCAGGAGATTTGAACAAAGCATTAAAGAGACCACATCATCCAATGCGTACAGTCGAAGAGGTTGCAGCCCTAATACAGAATGCCACTTTTTTTTCTGTCTTGGATGCAATAAGTTCATTTTGGTAAGTGATTCTTGATCACAAATCCTCATTACTGACCACTTTTGGTACCCTGTTAGCAGATATAGATTCCTGAAGATGACATTTGGAATAAATTCTGCAAGTGAAGTCTTCCAGTGTGCAATGGAGGAATTTTTTTCAGGTTATCCTTGTGCCATAATAGTAGATGATTTATTGTTTGGAGGCAACGGTGAAGCAGAGCATGACAGAAACCTTAAGAGAGCTGTAGACAAAGCACATGAACTAAACTTAAAGCTCAATCCTCCAAAGTGCAAATTCAGACTACCAGAAGTTACATATGTAGGTCATTTATTTACTAGCACTGGCTTAAGACCAGACCCGTCTAAGCAAGCAGCTATTCTTGAGATGTCAGCACCAGATAATATTCAGACTCTATAGTATTTCCTTGGAATGGTCAACTATCTAGGTAAGTTTATACCAGACTTCAGTGAGTTGACAGCACCTTTAAGAGTGCTAATGTGCAAAAATGTTACATGGTCTTGGTTGGAACAGCAACAGAAGGCATTTGAAGAACTTAAGCGGAAAATCGCCACCCCATCTACATTAAGATACTATGATGTCAATAAACCAGTTACTCTTTCCTGTGCTGCTTCAGAATGTGGTCTTGGTGCAGTTATTCTTCAGGAAGGCAGACCAGTAGCCTATGTATCTAGAACACTTACCCAAATTGAAATGTAGTATGCTCAAATTGAGAAAGAACTTTTGGAAATAGTATTTGCATGTTCAAAGTTTCATGATTATATCTATGGTCAAGCTATTCAGATTGAAACTAATCACCAACCTCTAGTTACTATTCTAATGAAGCCTATGCATTCAGCTCCAGTGATATTACAAAGAATAATGCTCAAATTGAAAAGTACAACTTCAAAATAGTCTATACAAAAGGCAGACTACTTTATCTGGCTGATACATTATCCAGATCACCCAGAAATACAATGGAACAGCTTGACACAGAGAATTTTGACTTTGACGTAATGGAAGTGTGTAATTTTTCTACCATGAGACTTGATGAGCTGAGAGATCATACAAAGACTGATCCAATTTTAGAAAAGCTCAACCACTACATTAATGCTGGATGGTCATCAAAACAATCTAGTGTACCACCTGAAGTGCAAATCTATTTTCCTTACAGAAATGAGATGTTGATGGAAGATGGCATTATTTTCAAAGGTCCTAAAATTGTTGTTCTTGCTTCTTTACAGAATGAATATATCCAGATTTTGCATCATGGTCACCCAGGGTCTGAATCTACTAAAAGGTGAGAGAACTAGTATTTTGGCCTTCACTAGTGAAAGACATTGATAAAGCACTTTCTTCTTGTTTAGTATGCAATAGTACTAAACCGCATTTGCAAAGAGAACCACATCAGCTAAGTCCAGTAACTGAACTACCTTGGTCAACAGTTGCCACCGACATATTCAAGTGGAACAATCAGCATCATTTAGTATTGGCAGACTCTTATTTGAACTGGTTTGAGATTGGCTTACTACCTAATTTAACATCCACTACTGTTACTACCAAACTGAAACATAATTTCTCTGTCCATGGTAGTCCACACAAAGTAATTTATGACAATGGTACTCAATTTACTAGTCAGTTATTTCAGAAATTTGCAAGAGAATGGGACTTTGTACATGTTACTAGTTGTCCAGAATATCCACAGTGGAATGGACTAGCTGAACGTGCAGTGCAAAGTGCAAAACAATTACCTGAAAGGTCAAAGTGTAAGAATACCAATATCTTTTTGAATTTACTTAATCTCAAAAACATACTCCATGACAATATACTTGGCTCGCCTGCTCAAAGACTTCTATCCACACAAACCAGAACAACATTGCCTATTAGTTCCAGTTTATTGAGGCCTAAAGCTAAAAACAACAGAACCATCAGAGCCCAATTATTCAGGAATTGTTCTATCCAGAAGTCCAGTTATGATAAACTGAGCATATTTTTCATTCATTGAAAGAAGGAGAGACAATGAGGATACAAATGGCAAAAGGTTTTGACCGGATCGGTCAAGTAACAGGTATATGTACTGAGCTGAGATCCTACTTCGTAGAATCTGAGGGTGTGGAGCACAGGAGAAATCGCAGACATCTCCTTCCTGTACCAGAATTGTTATCGCAGCATTGTTCCTGTGATACAGATTCTAGATCTCAGAGCAATCCAGACAATGTTCCTGTTCCAGAATGTGTCTTACCTTCTGATTCCATTCCTGATGATGTTCCCAATATTCCTAAGGTTGAACCTTCAGCAGAGACAGTTCCAGTTGCTAAGTCCAATTCTCTGTTTTATGTCACACGATTTGGTCACACTTCCAGACTTGGTGTGAAATACACAGCGATTTGGACATAACTGTATATATGTACATAGTTCTGTATAAATGCATGACAAAAAAGGCTAATTGTATTATTTGCATGGCAACTGATATTCTCAGCATCGCATGATCTATTTCTCAAAGAGGGAGGATATAGAGCAGAGTGAGTGATGTGTCTTTAAGAAGTATAGCAAGTGATGAACATGCATATATAAATAGCAGGCATGTGCTGTACCTAGAACCATTTTGAAAGTGCAGCCAAACAGTGAGCATGTGAGAATGAATGTAGTTAGTTGTATATATATGTTACCTAAGTGAAAGTTAATAAACTACAATAGTGATGTGTTTGTACATGGACAAGGTGATGCTGAAAGAAGAAGAAGAAGTGATGTGTTTGTACATAATAAAGCTGCTTGAACAGAACCCACAAAGACTCAGCTATTACATCCTGACTAGACGAGTGACAAGCACTAATGAAAATGAAGTCAGGGAAAGCAGCAGTATCAGATAAGGTCATGGAGATATGATGAAAATGTAGGAGTTAGAGGAGAAATGGCTCCTGAGGGTACTCATAGCACTATAGAGAAAAAGATGTATTACAGATGACTGGAGAATATGCATTCTAGTGCCAGTGTGCAAGCACATTCAGAACTGTGGGCAATATAGCAGTATCAAACTCCTGTCACACTGCATGAAAGAGCTGGAGGAGGTGACTGGTTAATGGACAGGGAGGGTAGTAGAAAGTAAGAAGTAGATGAGCAGTTTGGATTCAATTCAGGATGCAGCACAACCAACCCAATATTTGCAGTGGGACATATAGTGGAGAAGAAGCTGTAGATAAGGAAAGAGCCCAACTGGGTATTCTTAGACATGGAGAAGGAATATGACAAGGTCACAACAAAGCTCATTAAGGCAATGCTGTAATGGTTCAAAGTCCTAAAAACACTGGTAGAAATAATGTCAGCTAAGTACATGGAGTCAATATCAAAAGCAAGAACATTGTTCAGACTCACAGAGGGATCCGTGGGAGTGGGTGTGCATATGGGGTACAGCTCTGCACCTGCTGCTGTTCACACAGACAATGGATTACATTAGCAAACAGGATGGAGGGAACAGATCAACAACACTGCTCTAAGCAGGCAATGCAAGCAGATTCTGAGCAGAAACTTCAGAAAATGAGAAGTGAATGGAAGGCAAAACTGAAGGCACATGGGGTGAAATTGAAAACAGACAAGTCAGTTATGGCAGTATATGTGTCACACAGGATGGATTTAATACTGGACAAATAATGTTACAGGTATGTGGGAACAACAAGGAATTCTCAACACAAACATTGATTTCACTCCTTATATTAATATGCAGTATCATCTACTTTCTGTATCTTTGAATGATGGCTTTTATCTGACATCTTCTGTTTGCTAACAAGAGGTTCAGTCTAGTACAAAGTCCAGGGCCAGTTCATTGAGAGATGGGGCCTGATAGTTTACAGAGAATGCAGACAAATAATTAAAAAAAGAAACAATAAGACTTATTAGTAAAACCAGCTCACATTCTTTTTATTACACAGTTATGCTCTGAAAAATTATGTTTGGTAATACAATACAACTAGAATAAGCTTAGTTAATGAAAAATACCACAGCAAGGAAAACAGTGCTGGTGGATTTAAAGATGTCCTTACATTCACCACTGCAGTATTCCTTATTACTTGGATTCCCTGCAGTGAAGCCTTCTGTCCTGCCAGTTTACAAAATACTTCCGTTGCTTTCAGGCACGCTGAACGTCACCTGCTTACTCCTTGCGTAAGACAGGGCATAAAGGTGACGTTCAGGAATACCATCCTCAGAACTTTTCTGCTGCCAGCCCAGATGCTGTTTTAACCACCATACATCCTTTTATTTATTTTTTGTTACCTGTTTTTCCTAGAGGATCTTCAGGACCTCTTGTCTCAGGGTACTATTCAAGAAGTGCCTGTGTCCCAAAGGGAGAATGGGTTTTATTCAAGAATGTTTCTAGTGCCCAGAAAAGAAGGTACTTTGAGACCTATTCTAGACCTCTTCCCATCTAAACACCTTTCTGAAGGTGCCTTCCTTTCGGATGTTGTCCCTTCAGTCCCTTTTTCCTCTCTTGCTCCCTCAGGCCTTTCTGGTGTCTCTGGACCTCAAGGATGCTTATCTCCATATTCTGATCCATTCTCTTTTCAGGAGATTTTTGCATTTCTCTGTTGCTTCCTGGCATTTTCAGTTCTGTGCTTTGCCCTTTGGCCTTTATACTGCCCCAAGAGTGTTCACCAAATGCCTTACTCCTGTGATTGCCTTTTGCAGGCTTCAAGTGATCCAAATCTTTCCTTATTTGGACAACCTGCTGATTCAGGCGTCTTCTCCAGAGGTCCTTTTGCAAAATCTTCATTTTACCATTCTCTTCTTCAGAGCCTGGGGTTCACAATAAACTTCAACAAGTCTTCCCTTACTCCTTCTCAAGATCATGTCTTTCTGGGTTGCAGGTTTCAAACACTTGCCAATGCTGGCATCCCTGCCTCCTCCAAAGGCATTAACTCTCCTTTCTTTCTTTCAAACTCTTCTTCCTCTGTCCTCCATTTCAGCCAGGGAGTTTCTGAGACCTCTGGGGTTCATGGCTTCCACAATTCTAATGCTTCCTCTGGCCCGACTCCATATGAGGAAGTTCCAGTGGTTTCTGAAGTTGGTGTGGCTTCAGCATGTGCATCCTCTAAACTTTCCTGTACCTCTTCTCCTGTGTCTCAAGGTTGAACTTCTGTGGTGGATTCAGCACTTGTCTCTGAATCCAGGGCTCTCATTTCAGCCTCTGCTTCCCTCTTAGGATCTGTTCACAAACACTTCAAATGTAGGATGGGGAGCAATGTTTGGCTCCCTGAAGGCTCAGAGAGTGTGGTTGCCTCATCAATGGAAGGAGCACATCAACATCAAAGAGATGAGGGGTCTTCTGCTAGCTCTTAAGGCCTTTCATCCTCTCTTCTCTGCAGGGCCTCTCAAGGTATTCACGGACAATACCACAGTAATGTGGTATATTAACAAACAGAGGGGTATGAGGTCTTACCGTCTTTGCCGGCTAGCACTTCTGGTATGGGATCTGGCTATCCAGTATCGTGTGACTCTTCAGACAGTTTACATTCCTTCAGATCGGAACACTGTAGCAGACAGTCTGAGCAGGTCCTTCACTCAATTCCATGAATGGATGCTTCACAGGGATGTGTTTCTGGACATTGTTCACCAGTGGGGTACTCCTCAAGTAGATCTCTCTGCCTCCCCTTTGAACAAATAACTTCCTCTGTTTTGTGCCATAGTCCCAGGTCCTCTGGTCTTGAAGGTGGATGCCCTCTCATTTTCTTGGAATGGGATGTTTCTTTATGTATTCCCTCCCCTTTCTCTCATTCCGAGAGTCCTGTTCAAGATTGAATGGGATGCTCCCAAAATCTTGTTGGTGACTCCCTTTTGGCCGTGACAGCACTGGTTCCCTCTACTTCTGCATCTCACCAGGGACAATCATCACAAGTTACCTCAAAGGGTGGATCTCCTCACACAAGATGAGGAGTCTCTCATCCATCCCCACCTGTCCACACTTCAACTGACACTGTGGGTGATAGGGTTTTGATTCCTCATAGACACCTTTTTTTTTCAGAGGACATGCTGCATTTCCTGCAGGAAGCCAGGAAACCTACTACTAGGAAATCCTACTTAACTAAATGGAAGAGGTTTTCTCTTTGGTGTCTTTCTCATGACCTGAACCCACTTTCTGTGGATGTTTCTTTGGTTCTTTCTTATTTGTGTGAGTTTCTCAATGCTGGTTTGGCCTACTCTTCTATTATGGCCCACATCAGCTCTTTCTGCTTGTCTGTCTTTAACTTCCTCGTTACCTTTTAGATTTGAGGCTAAGCAGTTTCTTAAAGGTGTCCTTAATATTAGACCTCCTAGGAAACCTGTTCCTCCTCCCTGGGATCTTAATTTTCTTCTGGAAAAATTGACTCAGACTCCTTTTGAGCCTGCTGTTTCAGCTTCCTTGCAACATTGTTCTTGGAAGACAGTTATTTTGTTAGCTCTTACTTCTCTGCCAGATGGGTGTCTGAGTTGCAAGCCCTTATGGCTTGTCCACCTTTTTTGATATTTCATGAGGACAGGGTGTCCTTGCATGCTAATCCTTCTTTTATGCCCAAGGTGGTTAATGAGTTGTCACTTAATCAGTCTATTAATTTGCCTACCTTTTTTCCCTCTCTGCAATCTGACAGTCTGAGGGTGCTACATACCTTAGATGTGCATAGACAGCAAAGATTTTATTTGGATAAAACTAAAGCTATCAGGAAGTCTGACTCATTATTTATTTCCTTTCATTCTAGGACTTTAGGTTTGGCTGTTTCCAAGCAAACTATTTCCACTTGGATTTCAAAGGCTATTTCCTTTTGTTACACTTTTCATGGCGAGTGCCTTCCTTCTTCTATTAAAGCCCATTGCACTAGCGCTGTGGCTTCTTCTGGTGCCTTTTTTCAAAGGCTTTGATGCGAATTCTATTCTTAAAGCTGCCACTGGGACTTCTGTGCATTCCTTTACTAAACATTACCAGTTGGCTGGTATCTCCAGAGCTAGAGCTGGTTTTGCTGCTGCCATTCTTAATGGCTTCTTAGAGGGCTCTGCTGCTACCTCCTCCCGGGTTTCTTCTTGAGCTTTTGTACTCTCCCATTAGTAAGGAATACTGCAGCGGTGAATGTGAGGACATAGTACAGTTGTGTAAAATCTTACCATAACGATAGATGTCCTTGCCTTCACCACTGCAGTATTCACTCCCTCCCTCCATCCCCCTGGTCTTTTTCCCTTCCTGGCTATACAGATTCTCCTTGGTTTTCCTTGGACTGCTGTTCCTACTGGGG
Source organism: Protopterus annectens (assembly GCF_019279795.1). NCBI lineage: Eukaryota > Metazoa > Chordata > Ceratodontiformes > Protopteridae > Protopterus > Protopterus annectens. Next base: position 1,581,763,116 of record NC_056731.1, on the reverse strand, counting down.
CAATCTGTTCTGAGAATGGTGCGCCTGAACGTCAACTTTATGCCCTACCTTACGCAAGGAGTAAGCAAGTGACATTCAGCGTACCTTAAAGCAATGGAAATCTTTTGTAAACTGGCAGGATGGAGGGCTTCACAGCAGGGAATCCCGTTAGTAAGGAATACTGCAGCAGTGAAGGCAAGGACATCTACCGTTATGGTGAGATTTTACACAACTGTACTTTCACACTAGGTGTTTGTGTGATTGTTGATTAGTATGAGCTACCGTGTTTAACCTGGAGAAAGCAAGTTATGGTTCTTAGGCAATTTACTGTAAGAGCAGTAACTGGGCAAGCAAACTTGCCAGCAGTCTTCATTGGGGATTAAAACAGCCTGCTAACAATGAACTGATTTCTCAGTAGAGGTTTCCAGTCCACTTTGGTTTTATTGGTATGCCGGATTACTGGTACATCAGATTTCAGTTCCAAATTATACAGTTTCTTTGTCATTTGAATCTTATTATTTTGAACGCAAAAAGGATTGAAAGAGAAAATACGATTGCTTTAACAAAGATATGATGCATTCATGGTACGAAGGATCAAATTCACAGATAGTATAATAATAGGTCAGAACAGACTAAATGAAAGAAGAGTATATAATAATGGAAACAGAGACACTAACAGAAACTTTTTTTACATATTTCAGATAGTTGTCACTCATGGATATGAAAACATGTTTTGTATGGACATGCAGCCACTCACTGGAAACAATCTATTTGCTCTGCTTTCTTTTTCATTGAACTCTTGTCCTTGTGGGAATAGCTTACAATATGCAACATGTTCTTAGTAAGGGTATACATTTTTTAATACTGGTACGCATTTCATCAGGACCCTTGATTAAACACGAGAACTATTTGTAGAATGCATTTGATTCACTTGTGGTTAGTGTAGGCTGGACAAAAGCCAAAGGCCTTTAGTTGTGTTACGTTTCCCTGCTACTGCTGATACTGTTTTCCATTCTACTGATACACTATATCTCCATTTTGTTTATGCTGGTCATGTTGTAGATCTATGGCTTTCAGCTAAATAACAGCCCTTCCCTACACTGTCTGACATCTTATTTTTAACTTATCTTTGCGGGTTTTCTCAGAAGGAAGTCTATAAATAAGGTGAGGTCTCACACTACTGTAGCTGCTCACAGCACTGGCAAATCAGTGAGAATTGAAGTCACTAAATAAAGACAGACATATGAGTATCAGAACTTGTTGTCCTTCAGAAAATGCATGCTAACACCAAGCCTGTTATTCTAGCAACTATGTTTATGAGAGTGATAATTAAAATCTGTCCCTATTTTTGGGCCTTTATCCCCCATTATTTTTGGCTTTGTCCAGATTTCTTGCATAATGAGGTTGAGAGGAATGTTCTTAACACATCATGTTTTTCATACCTCTCAACCTCTTAGAGCAAGAAATCTGGACAAAGCCATAAATAATGGGGACAAAGGCCCAAAAATAGGGACACTTTTTAAATATTGCTCTTACAAACTCATAAATTTGATAGACTAACAGGTTTTGGATTATATGACTTTTTCTCAGTGGTATGAAGTTTGAAACTCAAACATCTGTCGTTATTTTCTGACTTCAACCTTCAATGATTTGCCAGAAAACCACAACTGTATGAGAATCAGACCAAAAAATATGAGACAAAAATCTGTACACTTGAGAGGTATGATATTTTCCCCTTTATTCTTTTATTAAATATTTTAAAATGCACCTTCTTGTTCCTTCACTTCATTTCTTTGCTTTACATCCATTTTATGTGCTAATGCAAACTCGCTCTTCATGTACCTTTGCATTGGCCTGATCCTTAATATGCATGAAGGTAAATTTAATGGTGGAGTCTTTCTTCCTTAACCAATTATTCATCCTCCTTAAGGCCCTTGGAAGCTCCTGTCATAACAGTAACAAACCTCTCAACTGTCCAGATTTTTGCAGAGGGTCTACATTTTTGCATCATGTTTTTGACCTCCTTATAAAATTTGTGATTTTCTGGCAAATCACTGAGGAATGAAGTCACTACATAATGACATACATTTGAGTTTCAGAAAATGCAGGCTAACTCAAATCATGTTAATCTAGCAACTTTATAAGCTTATAAGAGCAATATTTAATTGAAATCTGTCCCTAATTCTGGGCCTTTGTCCCCTGTTATTTTAGGTTTTGTCCAGATTTCTTGCAATAAGAGGTTAAGAGGTATGCAGTAGTGGCTGTCATCCTCTATAATGAGTACTGTCGGTTTAATCATCATTGTTGTCCTTTACATTATGGTTTTTCTTTTGTCTTCTCAAAGTAGGCATGGCATAGCTGAAATGATATAGTACATCCCTTTAGAGATCATTTTACTTGGTATTTCTGTGTTATCTGTGTTGTCAACTGCTAATTTATTAAGTCAAATTATTGTGCTGCATATATAGGTTCAAAGGTGTGTACTAGGCTAATGGCCCTGGGGCCTTTACAAGCATAGCATATGATTTCCCTGGCATAGTGCCACCTGACCTTAGTTCCCAGTGCCTCTGTCGAGGAGAGCTACTGGAGTTATCCCCGGGGTGAAGTTTCTGTTTCCCATCCACTCATCAAGATTTCTCTTGAAGAGGGTCAGCGAGGTGCTCTGCCACTCATGAATGGGAAGTCTATTCCATAGCATGGGCAGTCTCTGGGTTATGAACCTGTCCCTCCAGCATGTTCTGTTAATTGTGGTAATGAGGTTGAGGTCTCTGGAGCATGTGGTGTGGAGGGATTGGGATTTCTTTAGATGTAGCATTTCTAACAGAGCTGGGTCATACATGGCTTTGTAAGTCAAGCAGAGATCACCTCTAAGTAGGCGATATGAGACAGACAAAAGTTGGAGTTTTTTGAGTCTGTCCATATAGGACAAGTATTTAAGGCATATGTGGCTTATTGTCTCTATTTTTATTACCAGCCCTGTAGTGCAGTAACATGTATTTGCTAATATTTTTAATATGGGAAAATGTCTGGGACAAGAAAAAGAAAGGTAAATTAGTTTGAAATAATAGAATGAAGACCTCCTTATTGTGATGTGGATGAGAGCCTTAGCTGTTGACTGGAACTGGGATGACCTGCAACAGTTCTGATCTGAGATTAATGTTAATACTGTTGGGGAACATGGCAGGATAACTGCAGACAGTTGGAAGTGAGTCATGGACAAGTAGGATTGTGCAAAGAAAAATTCCAGAAAATAGGACTTTGGTGCAAAGTGAAAGAACTGGGATATCTACTTACTGAGCATGAGGCATTGTACATTCCTTTGACTGCCACAATCAAAATGCTGAGTACAAGAAGCCAGAAAAAAAATACTGAAAACCCAGGAAAAGAGTGAGTCTTGAACATCATTTTTCTCTCTTAAACTTCTTTTTTGCAATGGGGGAACCTCCTCTCACACCCCCATGTGGGAGACAAGCGCCCTCATCTCCCCAGACTTATATATACCAACTCAGAGATGAATATCCTGACAAATAGCCATCTCAGACTTGATATATGTAAGTCTATTTTTGAGCAATACAGTCTCTGTGTTTTGGGACTTGCTCTAGCTGGTCACAACATTTCAAATGGTTACCAGTTCGGCTCATTTGCCTGAGGTGCCCATGTACTGCAATGAGGTTAGCTTTGATGTAAAAGAAGTCCAACATCCAGATATGTAAATATTAGCTATCACAGTATGACTGTGACATAGGTTTATCTAAGAATGCATATATGTTGCACTGTTACTCCAGCAGGTCACAAGCCAGGGTGTGTAGGAAAAAAGATTAAGATAAAAACTTCTACCTTCCACAAAACAGCGCGGACTACAGAATGTCAGAGCAGCCAGTTGGGTATGTGTCTGTAATATTTTTATTTGTAAAAAGGTGCATTAAGGTAATATGTAATGGTCATTTCATCCATAGAAGGAAAGGTAATGAATGTGAAGACACTCTTCATTTATACAGGTAACAGCATTGTACTTTAGTAAACATGATACCTCACAAGATATAAAGGTGTTGAGTGTTCCGAGCCTTATGGCTTTGAATACTTTGCTTCTTCCAGAGCTGACAACATCACAGAGCAAAGAGTGTTGGCAATATCAGCTGCAGGTATGGGTGACAGACTGCTGTCACTGCCATACCTGTATATGGTGGTGAAGATGCAACTGAAGGATATGATGCTTTCTGAAAGTAATTGTACAGCACTTTCTGTGGCTGTAACACAAGCTCCACAGGTGCTGGACAGCATTGATACAGAATTTGCTGATCATGACAGTGAGGCACCATGGACATAAAGCATATTGGTCTCTATTAGCATAGCTACTAGTACATGTGAAAAACAACACACACACAAGCATCAATGTATTCACCTTATGTCTGGGGCCATTCATAATAAGCTCTCACTTTAACTAGTGATGCAGAATTTATTGTCACATGCAATCAGTCTGCCTACCATGTGGGTATCCTGCAGGATAAAGAGCATACCCTTCAAATACCAAGTGTACACTGGCAAACAGTGAACATGTCCTAGACAGGTATATGTACATAGTGGTCCAATGGGACAGAGACAGTGATAGCTCAGATGCACAGGCAGGAAAACATCTGCTGCACAATGCATCAGCCATAAAATATGTAGAATAACTATGTCTTTTGCACTTTTGTGTGACTGTGTGCTGCCCCTAAGACTATGGAAATGTCTGGTCTATTTATGTCACATTATATATTTCAGTTATAGAACCTGTTAGCAACTGATCCCAGGTAAACATCATCATAAGCAGACAAGTGTTCTCTAGTAGCAGTGTGAAGGTTACTCAGAACACCTGGCACGTGACCGCTCATAAGTCAAAAAGTCAGCATTTGCTGTGATAGGAGTCATTATCATGGTCTCCAGTCAGGACTTACTACAACTTGACAAAGTACTGCTGATGTTCAGCTTCCCAAAACCTTGTGATAGACCAGACCAATCCCAGTCCTAGTCCTGCAACTACTGGTAGGAGTTCTGTTGCCACACAATCCAGATAGCTGTTCACAGAGAGTATCACAACTGGTATTAATATGTAGAGACACAGTATTACTAGAATTATTTGGTCTCTACAGGTCGCTCACCCCATGAGAGCACAACATCTACATGTCTGTGGTTGCCGGCAGTGATATGGAAATATTTTATGACAGATTTCAGCCAGAGCCATAATGATACCTTGTGGGATCTGAACCTTGAGACACATGTACTTCTTCATTTAGTGTTTGCAAAGTCTAAATCACTACTTGCTCATTTAGTGTTTTCAATGTCTACTTCAGTATACAACACCACTGGCACACAATAAGGGTAAGCATTACACACACACACACGCACACGCACACACACACACACACACACACGCACACGCACACACACACACACACACACACACACACACACACACACACACACACACACACACACACACACACACACACACTGCTGTATTACTGAGGCTCAGATACGACATACCAATTCTGGCATATGCTTGCCCTACTCAATGTCATCTGTTTAGCACTTCAGCTGCCTCAAAGCTTTATTTTTGCTCACATCTGCAGGATGTTCCAACCTAAGTCCAGGTCTAGTCACAGCCATTAACCTCATGGTCATGCTATGCAAGTACATAACCTACCACTGACATGGAGCACACATTAGGATGGTGCATGTTGCAATAAACCACCAGAGACATTCATGCAATGAAAACACATCTTCAGATGAGAAAAATACTTTCAGTGATAATACATGTCTGTTGTTGGGTTGGATTTTATATATATATATATATATATATATATATATATATATATATATATATATAGTGGATATAAAAAGTTTACACACCCCTGTTAAAATGCCAGGTTTTATGGTATAAAAAATGAGACCACAATAAATCATTTCAAAACTTTTCCCACCTTTAATGTAACCTATAACCTGTACAATTCAATTGAAAAGCAACAAATCTGTTAGGGGAAAAATATAAACAAATAAAAAAAAACATACAATAAGCTGGTTGCATAAGTGTGCACACCCTTAAACTAATACTTTGTTGAAGCACCTTTCGATTTAATTACAACATCCGGTATTCTTGGGTAGGAGTCTATCAGCATGGCACATCTTGACTGGGCAATATTTGCCCACTCTTCTTTGCAAAAGCACTCCAAATCTGTCAGATTGTGAGGGCATCTCTTGTGCACAGCCCTCTTCAGGTTACTCCACAGATTTTCTATTAGATTTAGGTCTGGGCTCTGTCTGGGCCATTCCAAAACTTTAATTCCATTCTTTTCTTGATTTGGATGTATGCTTGGGGTCATTGTCATATTGAAAGGTGAAATTCCTCTTCATCTTCAGCTTTCTAGCAGATGCCTGAAGATTTTGGGTCAAAAGTGACTGGTATTTGGAACTGTTCATAATTCTCTCCACCTTGACTAAAGCCCCAGTTCCAGCTGAAGAAAAGCAACCACAAAGCATGACACTGCCACCACCATGCTTCATTGGGGTGATGGTGTTCTTTTGTTGATGCGAAGTGTTGTTTTTTTGCCAAACGTACATTTTGGAATTGTGGCCAGAAAGTTCAACCTTGGTGTCATCAGACCATAACACATTTTCCCACATGCTTTTGGGAGACCTGTTGTATTGTTTTGCTAATTTTAGCCGGGCCTGGATGTTTTTCTGTGTAAGAAAAGGCTTCCATTTTGCAACCCTACCCCATAGCCCACACATATGGAGAATATGGGAGATTGTTGTCACATGTAGTACACAACCAGTACTTGCCAGAAATTCCTGCAGCTCCTTCAGTGTTGCTGTGGATCTTTTGGCAGTCTCCTTGACCAGTTTTCATCTTGTCTTTTCATCAATTTTGGAGGGACGTCCAGTTCTTTGCTTCGTCACTGCTGTTTCATATTTTGTCCACTTTTTGATGACTGTCTTCACTGTGCTCCATGGTATATCCAATGCTGTGGAACTTTTTTGTACCCTTCTCCTGACTGACATCTTTCAACAATGAGATCCCTTTAATGCTTGCAAGCTCTCTGTGAACCATGGCTTTTGCTGTAGCAGGCAACTGAGTAAATGTCAGAAAAATCCTACTAGGACAGCTGAACTTTATTTGGGGTTAATCAGAGTCTTTTTAGTTGATGGGAGGTGTGTACCTAAGAAGACTGAATGGTGTATTTAAATTAAAAGGTGCTTCAACAAAGTATTAGTTTAAGGGTGTGCACACTTATGCAACCAGCTTATTGTAAGTTTTTTTTATTTTTTATATTTTTTGCCTTAACATATTTGTTTGTTTTTCAATTGAATTTACAGGTTATAGGTCACATTAAAGGTGGGAAAAGTTTTGAAATGGATTTATTGTGGTCTCATTTTTTTATATCACAAAAACCTGGCATTTTAACAGGGGTGTGTAACCTTTTTATATCCACTGTATGTATGTGTATATATATATATATATATATATATATATATATATATATATATATATATATATATATATATATATCACCTGCACCTGGTTGCTTCCATTCCACAAGGCTGTGAACATCTAAGGAGGCAGACAATATGCTGTATCCACCAACAGGCAGCCATGTGGGATGAATGCCATAGCCATGTCGGAATCATGTGCTGTTATGATATTTGCTGCAAACATTTGTTACATAGTCATGATGTTCTCATATCACCTGTACCTTGATGGATTTAAAGCCATGCATGTAATGGATGGCATCATCAGCTATGCTGGGTCGCTGGATTGCAACAGTGGTGCGATCTTTGACATAGTGATGCTGGGAATAATGGTTTTGCAGTGGCGTGCCCAAATTACATGCATTCCACTGGGAACATTCTTCTCTGCCTTTAAGGAAATAGTTTAGAATCTTGCTTGAGAATACTTTCAGTATTATGCAAATGGTACCTCAATAAGCCTCTAAAATGTACTGTTAGCTAGAATGCTGGCTGCTGTCATAATCATTGTTTTCAGATGTATTGGGTGTCTTCTGGCAGTATGCATAGCCATAGTGGGAAACATCCGATAGTTGAGTTGCCTTATCCTTACTATACTAGTCCAGTTGATGTAGGGTAGTAAGTGCATTCATCATCATCATCATCAACCTGCTTTTTCTCATTTTTTTTCATGGGTCTAGTGTGTCACTTCAAATGTAGCCACCTCTTTTGATTCAGATTCACTCTCCCACTTTTTTCGACAGTCATGCCTGACTGTCACAGGGATTCTGTCATGCATTCCATCCATCTCTTGGCTGGACATCCTTGTGTCCTCATGTCTTTTCCCCTTCTTTCCCAAATCTTCTTTATCAGTTCATCTTCTGCTTTCCTGTATGTGTAATTGAACCATCATAATCTGTTCTTCTTGACCTTCTCAGCAATTAGTTTCTGCTCTGATGCCCCTATTTCTTCATCTTCCTTAAGTGTGCATGTTGCTGGACATCCTAGGTGCTTTATCTTCATCACCTCAAGATTCCTTACATGCTCTGTCTTCATGTCACAGTTTTCTGCACAATCTAAAAGCACTGGTCAGACCTCTGTTTTAAGCACCTTACTTTTCTGCTTCTATGTCATTCGTCTGTCACACACTACCCCTGACACTTTGTGCCACTCTGATTCTAGCGTTGACCTTTTCATTCAGACTTCCCTTCTCTTCATCCATACCCCAGTTACTTGAAGCTGTTAACCTGTTCCACTATTTTCCCTTTCTATCTCAATGCTCATTTACTTCCGATTTCCCTCATTTGCTGTTGTGACCACTGTCATGTCTGTGCTCAATTTCATTCCAAGTTCCTTCAGTTTTGCTTTCCAGCCCCCTGTCATTTGGTGAAGTTCCTGTTCAGAGTCTGTTTGTAGTCCCACATTGTCTGCGTATAGCATCACTGTTGATCTCTCCCCTTCAACCAGTTTGATAATGTAGTCCACCAACAGTACGAACAAGAGTAAGCTCACAGCTGAACCCTGAGGTATATCCACTCCCACTGGGACCCCTCTCTGAGTACGCACATTGTTTCTACCTGTGTCATTGGGGTTTTTCTCTGTCTTTTTTGTTTTTCCTTTTCTTTTGTTCATTTTTTTGCTGTTGTTCAAAACCTCTCTTCCCTTCCACTGAAGTCTCACAGACTTACTACTGTTATGTGCCAATGCCACACATCTATTGGCTATCTCTGTAATATATATTGCGTCCATTTATTTTTTATTTATGTTTTGTTGACCAGGGTAATATCCCATTTGTGTAGGCCTGATATCAGATATAGCCTGGGTGCACAATATAAAGTAAGAAATACCAGCATTTAATACAACATAATGTGTATTAATTAAAGACAGATACATATTGAAAACAATATACAATAATAATAATAACAACAGGGGACAGCTTCACAAAAAGTTAGGAACAGCATAATTTCTGGGTAGCACAGTGGCATAATGCTTGGTTCTCCAGTTCATCTGTCTGATGGAGTACCATTTGTGTAGGGTTTGTATGTATTCTCTATAGCTTCATGGGTGTTTCCAGGAGCTCAGGTTTCTTCTCACATCCCAAATACATGCTACAGGTGAATTGCTAATCCTGCAAATTGTTGGTAGGTGTATGAGCCAAATGAGCATGTGTGTGTGTGTGTGTGTGTGTGTGTGTGTGTGTGAAAAAAATCTTACATTCAATAATTTGAAAACAGTGAGTTACAATTAGACACTAGCAGTATTTACAAGGCTAATAACCCTAGCGGGGGGATTTTTTAAAACCTACTCATGCGTCCCAAAAATATTAGCCAAGTTTTGGTCACATAGGTTTTTGTCGGGGAATATATAACTCGAGCATGAGTGGTCAAGCTTTTACAAGGTACCTCTCTCTCTCTCGAACAGACATAGCCCCCAGACCAGGGGTAAATTTATGATTTCCCATCCAGTGATCCAAGTTGTGCTTGATCAGGTGCAGGTAAGAACTCTGCTTTATGTGGATGAGAGGACTGTTCTAGAGAAAGGGCAGTCTCTGAGATACATAAACCTCCTGTATTTTCAAGTTGGAGAAGGAGTATTCCATTTCCAGTTACTGATCTTGCAGGTGTAAAGGTTACTATGAGATTTTTCAAGCGCATGATAAGAGCTCATTTATTTCCAATTCAATTCCTTCAGGTTGATATTTGAAGGGCACAGTTTTTCCTAACTAAAGTCCAAGGTATTTGAAGCAAAGAGTATGCTGTAATGTGAGCTCTGAAGGGTCAGATGTTGACCAGGTACTTGATGTTTATTACTCTGTATTGTCAAATAGCAAATGCAGCATATTTTATCTTCCATTTTAAAGTGGTACAGTTGTCAAAGGAATTGCGGCTCCAAATGTTTTATTTATTCTGGACTATGAGCAATATAACTGAACCCCCCCCCAAAAAAAAAATGGAGGAAAGCATGAAAGTTTGTAATACGTTAGTGTTTCAAGAAGGAGAGAAGATATTGCAGTAAAAAGGAAGAAGTTTTATAGCTAACTCAAGTTAATAAAAATATCATATACATTTACTGTTTTTTTTTTTACCAGGGCACATGATATCACAAAGCAAAACAATGCCTCCATCACTGAATTAAATAACTGAACCAAAGACTGTGAGCAGGGAAAATGACTCCTGTTCTGTTAAAAGAGTTCACAGAGTAATTAGCATTTATGAGTGCTTCCAGGTGCTCAGGTTTCCTCTCGGATCCTAAAGATATGCTATATGTGAATTGCAAATCCTCCAAATTGCCTGTAGGTCTGTTGTATTTGTGTGTTTGTGTGTGTGTGTGTATGTCTGTGCATGCGTGTGTGTGTGTGTGTGTGTGTGTGTGTGTGTGTGTGTGTGTGTGTGTGTGTGTGTGTGTGTGTGTGTGTGTGTGTGTGTGAAAAATCTTACATTCACTAATTTGAAAACATTGAGGTAGAATTAGACACTGGTAATATTTACAAGAACATGAAAGTATTAATTAAGAAAGGCAAGATATGTCACTACCTTAGTGAAACATAACATTGAAGAGGAAGAAGCAGACTTGGGATTTGGTGAGGTTTTCTGGTGGATAAAAGTTATTGGTTGGTGGCTAAAACAGATGTATTTAGATTTCTGTTCTAGCAGAAGTAGAAATTGAAATGGAATAATTTATACTGCTGTTGACTACTCAACAATGGTGGGATGGAATCACAGATTTTGAATCCAGTTATACAGAAGGCATGGTCATCTAGGGAGAGTTGTTTTGTGATCTACTGAGGACTAAGACACCTCCATCACAATACCTTAGATAGTAAAATGTGTTGCTGACTGTCATTTGTTTGTAAAGGGAGAGTCATGTCTTGAATTTATCTAATGTAAATATATACTATTAGGTCTTTGAAATGGAAGTTAAATGGATTTATGAAAGCCTATACAGTAAGACTCAGGCCAGTGGTCAGAAGGATCAGAAGTTGTAAACCTGAAAATTTGGAAGACTGAGATTGACAGGGTTGAATTGATTTTGTGGGAGGTTAAGGCAATGGTTGGGAAGCATCTATGCTATCTATAAAGATAGCAATACTGTACAGATAGGCAAGTACATGAAGCTTATATGGAATTTGGTCATGAAGCTTATATATGGAATTTAGTCATAGGATCATAGGGGATTACTGGGCTAATAACCCTAGTTTTGGGATTTTTTTAAACCTAGTCATGCTTCCCAAAAATATTAACCAAATTTTAGTCACATAGGTTTTTGTAGGGGTATATTTAACTTGGGCATAGCCCCCAGACCAGGGGTAAATTTATAATTTCCCATCCAGTGATCCAAGTTGTGCTTGAACAGGTGCAGGGAAGAACTCTGAATTATGTGGATGAGAGGTCTGTTCTAGAGAAAGGGCAGTCTCTGAGATACATAAATCTCCTGTCTTTTTGAGTTGAAGAAGGAGTATTTAATTTCCAGTTGCTGATCTTGTAGGCGTGAAGGTTGCCATGAAATTTTTCAAGCCCAGAATAAGAGCTTATTTCCAATTTGATTCCTTCAGGTTGATATTTGAAGGACAAGATTTTTCCTAACCAAAGTCCAAGGTCTTTGAAGCAAAGGATGTGCTGTAATGTGAGCTCTGAAGGGCCAGATGTTGACCAAGTACTTGATGTTCATTATTTTGTATATTAAAATAGCAACTGCAGCATGTTTTGTTTTGCATTTTAAAGTGATACAGCTATAACCCTCAGGAGATTTCTCACCAAAGCACAGATGTCAAAGAAATTGCAGATCCAAAATTTTGATTTATTCTGGACTATGAGCAATATATTTGAGAAGCCACCCCCCCTCCAAAAAAAGTATGCTATGTTTCTGCATATCACAATGGAGGAAAGCATGAATGTTTGTAATGCATAAATGTTTCAAGAGGGAGAGAGAATATTTCAGTAATAAGGAATACATTTTCATAGTTAACTTGAGCTAAGAAAAAAAATGTATATATTTACCCTTTGTTTTTACTAGGGCACAGAGTATCACAAGCAGAAACAATGCCTCCATTTGTTTGTGTCTTTCGGCTTTTCCCAGTTAGGGGTCGCCACAGCGGAACTCCGGTCCACTAATGATTGGCAGTTGATTTTTACGTACCGGCTTGCCAGGCCTGACGCACAACCTTCAACAAAGGTACGCCCATTCACGCACGTCTCCATGCAGAAGATGCTCTAGCTGAGAATCGAACCAGACAGCATCTTACTGTGAGGCGACAACACTATCACAGCATCACTGAACCAAAGACTGTGAGCAAGGAAATGACTTCCTGTCTGTTAAGAGTTCACAGAATAATTGGAATTCTGTAAGAATTAAAATTATGTAAAAACTGTAAACAAACAAGGACAGGAAACCAGAAAATAAATACATTTGTTATATGTGTTATTGTTTTCTAGTTGTCAAACATAGATGTTTATTTGATTTAGCTGCTGTGGCCTTCCTGCTATGAATCTATGCTGCTGTACTCCAGCATCTCATGTAGTACACAATATAGACAGTACATACCATTACAAAGAGGCATTCACACTAACTGACATTGGAGATGAAGTGAGACAGCTGAAACAGGAAGTGATTGCAGCATCAGGCAGTTAGATGGTGAACACATTCAGTATTTCGGATTTCTGCCTTTTGTTTTAGTTTATAACAATGTTTTTCTGTTTATTTTTTTACTTTTCTGCTACCACTAAGGTAATTGTTCATCTGGAAGTAGGCGCTGGCAGAACATTTCACATTTTCTGCCTTTTGTTTAATTTTGTTTTGTTTTACTCTGTGGCAGAATTCTTCACTTTTCTGTTTTTGCTTGCACAGAGGTAATTGCTTATCTGGTAGTAGGTGCTAGCATAATTATTTGTCTTTCTGCTTTTTATTTGGTGATAGAGTTCTTAATTTTTCTGATTCTGCCTACACTAAGGTAACTCTTTATTTGGTAGTAGGTACCAGTAGTGTATCCTGGCTTTTTACCTTTCTTACTTTGTGGTAGAGTTTTTAATTTTCTTTTTCTGCTTGCACTGAGATAATTTTTTATCTGGTAATAGGTGCTAGATATATTATTTGGCTTTCTGTCTTTTCTTTTAATCTGTGGTAAAGTTCTTTACTTCTCAGCTTCTGCCTGCACTGATGTAACTGTTTATGTGGTAGTAGGTGATTGCAGTGTTATTTGGCCTTCTGTCTTTTGTTATACTTTGTGGTAGAGTTCATAACTTTTCTGCCTCTACTTGCACTGAGGTAATTGCTTATCTGGTAGTGGGTGCTAGAATAATTGTTTGGCATTATGTTTTTTGTTTTACTTTGTGGTAGAGTTCTTCATTTTTCTGCTTCCACTCGTACTGAGGTAGTTATTTATCGTGTGGTAAGAGCTAGCAGTTTTCTGTCTTAATTTGTGGTAGAGATTTCTAACGTTCTGCTTGCTCTTAGGTAATTATTTATCTCGTAACAGATGCTTGCAGTGTTGTTTGGTTTCCTGTCTTTTGTTTAACTTTGTGGTAGTTCTTTACTTTTTAGCTTCTGCTTGCCTTGAGGTAATTCTGTATCTGGTAGACAGTGTTAGCAGTCCTATTTGATTGTCTGCTCTTTGTTTTACTTTGAGGTAGAGTTCTTTACTTTCTCTTTTTGCTTGCACTGAGGTTACTGTTTATCTCATCTGAGTTACCTTTGGAAAACAGTGCTGTGTAGGTTGCCTTTACCCGAATCCTTGTCAAGACTTTTTTTTATTTTATTTTATTTTACATTTGTTGACTGGGATAGTCCGACTGGATCAAAGTCCATTTACAGCGGAGGCCCGGGGAGATAAGCTCCAACATATACAAGAACAATAGAAAATAAAATAAGACATAGATATAAAAATAATATAAAATATAAAATAGTAATGCAGATAAAAGATAAAAATGCAGATAAAAATACATTCAGACTAAAAATAGTACAATTGTATAAGTAGGATATTTCATAAGGTACATAGGTTCACATTGAATAGACAAGTATACAGGATAGAAATTACCCTGGTTGTAGTCAGGAGAAGTTAACAATATCTAATAGATACGTAAATTGCACACATGTTGTTGGTTTAGCCAGGCTTGTCACAGTGGCATAGCCAGTTTGATGCCAGATGTTGTTTAATTGTGGCTTTAAATTGGCATATGGAGGAGAGCATGGTCATGGCAGCTGGAAGTATGTTCCAGGTTCTACTTACAGAATTTGCAAATAGGGCCATGCCAGCAGCATTGTTAATTTTAGTTGTCTGTATTTGTAGCTTATTAAATGAGCGTAGCAGTCTCGTGTTATTATGGGGGAGGATAGAGTTTCTAAGGGCTGGATTATTGTCCGGATTACAGAGGATTTTGTTGGCCATTATCAGCAGGTTGTACTTGACAAGATTAGGAAATTCCAGCCATCCAAGCTGTTTGAAGTTGATGCAGTGGTGGGTTCTGAATGGCAGGCCTGTAGCAAACCTGGCAATGTGATTATAACAGGTTGTTAGTCTAGTAAGTTCAGATTTACTTATATTGGCTAGAAGGGGGAGGCATATAGGAGTGTCGAAAGTAGGTGCGAGCGAGCAATGGCTATTTTAGCTGGGGGGGGGGTGAGGAAGGCTTTGATTCTATAGAGTGACCCAAGTTGTTTATTGATGGTCTTGATTGTCTGATTTACATGGAGGTCAAATTTTAAGTTATTGTCTATAGTGACACCCAGTAATTTTGTATTGGGGTCAGGGGAAATGACTGTCCCATCCTTTGCATTTATGGTTAAGGAGAAGGGTACAGACCTTTGGGTTGGTGGGAATACGAGCATTTTAGTTTTTTTGGGATAAAGTAGCAGACAATGCTTGGAGAGCCAGTTTTCTATGGCAGTGAATGTGGACTGGGTATCCTTCTTTAGATCAGTGGGAGATACAGCTGAGCAGATCAGAGTGGAGTCATCAGTGTATTGGATACAGCTGATGTTTGGTATGATAGTAGGCAGGTCATTGATAAAGTTGGAAAACAGTAGTGGTCCTAATATGGAGCCTTGTGGTACTCCAAGAGTGTTTTGTAATAGATTAGAGAGCTTATTCTGCCAGAGGACAGCCTGTTGTCTGTTATTAAGATAGGATGTAAACCAAAGAAGGGCTTTGGGATCTAGGCAGAGTGTTTGCAGGGTCCTAATCATAAGTTGATGATCAACCATATCAAATGCCTTGGAAAGATCTAAGAAGAGGGCAGACGAAGTGCAATTATTGTTGCGGTTATTGTTAATGGTGTTAGTGAAAGACAATAGGGCTGTGGTAGTACTATGATGTGGGCGAAAGCCGTGCTGGGTATCAGCCATAAGGTGATTCTGGGTTAGGTATTGCATGAATTGTTTATGCATACATTTCTCCATAATCTTAGCAAGTGGAAAGAGTATAGCTATGGGCCTATAATTAGAGTATTCAGTAGAGGAACCTCCTTTATGTAATGGAATAACATAAGATGTCTTCCAGATGTTAGGAATTTTTCTTCAGATATGGTGCGGTTGATTAGAACAGAGACTGGATAGGCAATGGCATCTGCTGACATTTGCAGATATTCAGCTGGGAGTTGGTCAGCAGAGAGTGTGGTGAGTTTTAGTTCTTTGATCAGTCTGCAAATAAAGGAAGTTGACACAGGCTTAAAGCTGAATACGTTATGGCTATTAGAGATAGTGGTATTATAGTCAGGGGAACTTGGAGGTAGTTGGGTGGCAAGAGCTTGAATAGTATCAGTAAAGAAATGGTTAAAACTATTTGCAACCTCTTCTGGGGGTTTATTAGTGGTGGCAGCAGGGCTAGGTGTCGATGTTTTACAAGGATACAGTAACTTGTTGATCCCAGCCCAGAACTTTTGAGGATTATTCTGATTAGTCATTTGTAACCTACAATAGTAGTGTTTTTTATCTTGTAAGACAAGTCTTTTTGTTTCATTCCTTGCATACCTGTATTTATTATGATCATGGGTGTCTTTGGTATGGCGCCAGGTAGCCCAGAGCTTATTTCTAAAGGTTATTTTTAGTCTTGATTCTTTGGAAAGCCAGGGTACGTTTTTACCTTTTGTTCGCTTTAGGTGGGCAGGAGCATGTGAGTCTAGAATTTCAAGAAATTTATTGTTAAAATAGGTGACAGCCTCCTCTAAGGGGAGATGCTTTAGTTTAGACCAGTTGCAGGAGTTAAGTTCCAGTTGAAGTTTGTCAGAGTCAAGATCACTTTTGCTTCTAACTTTCCTGAGCAAGAGTTGTTGTGGGATAATGGCTTTTTGTTTAACTATGTAGGTAAGGAGATGATCACTTAGATCCTCAGGGAGGGTACCTGCAATGTATATTTGGGGGTTACTATTTACAAGTATCCAATCCAGTATACTATCTTTTTGGGTGTGTTTGCCTAATCTGGTAGGGGTGACTATGGTTTGAGTGAATGCATGGAGGTTGATGTGAGTGGAGGGGTATTTTGAGGAATAGGAATGCCAGTCAATATTAAAGTCTCCCATGACTAGGGTTTCTTTGGGGTACTGAGAGGATAGCCAGTGAAGAGTGTCTTCGAGTGTGACTACATTGTTACTTGGGGGAATGTACATGCAAATAATGTTAATGCTTTTATTTTTGTTGAATTGAAATTTGGTAGCTAATATTTCAGAGTTATTGATCTGAGGTGGTTGAAGTACTTCTGTGGTTACATTCAGTTCAGATTTATAAAGGACAGATACTCCCCCCCCTTTCCTATTAGCCTGATCCAGCCTGTGTAGATTATACCCAGGTGGTAGGATTTCATTATCGGTAGTAGAAGGTTTTAGCCAAGTCTCAGACAGACAAAGTACCTCAGGGGAATAGACAGCTAGGAGAGCATGCAGTTCATGTATTTTTTTGTTAATGCTCCTAATGTAAAGATGACATACCAAGAAGGAGTTAGTAGGTCTATTAATTATGTTCTTGTGATAACAGTCACCATTAGAAGGTGAGTTGGGGGTAGTTGGGCCTGGGTTAGGGTGTATGTCTCCACTGAGTATAAGGTTTAGTCTATACTCAGTAGTGAGTCTCTTGAGTTTGTTTAAAAGTTTGTCATATAATTTGGATTTAGTACTGAGGGGGTTATTACGCTGTAGGAGTGAGAATGAAGATAAATCTTGTCCTGTTTTTGTGCCCTGGTTTAATGTATAACTGAAGTTGGATAGTTTTTCATTTAGGGGCACAGTGTGTCCTAAAGGGAACTGATATCTGGTGAGCTGTTGGGTTTCATACAAAGTAAGGATATAGGTTACAAGGAGGGTGGGTAGTAAGGATTATTGTAACATTATGGCAGTGTGTAGTTAGGAGGTTAACTATTGTAAAATGAAAGAATAGAAGAAGATTGGATAAGTTTGAAGGGAAGCAAGGTGGGTGGAGAGGCAGTGATAGTTGAAAGCTGATAGGGAGTAAGGTCAGGAGGGAGGGAGTAATGATAGAAGAGTTGATAGGTTGTAGTAATTGGGGTGTGGCTGAGTACCTATAAATGTAGAGGTACTGGGGGGGGGCGAGGGGAGCAGGGCTCACACATTCAAGCAAGTGGTGGGCTAAGGTAAGTATTTGTGTTATATAAAAATAAGTTTACTGTTTTATGTCTTAATTATGTACTTATTTTATGTAAAAAAAAAAAATAGAAGTTAAAAGTAGAGCTTTATATTTAGCCTGATTTTTTGTTAAACTGGTGTATGGGTGTTAGAATATTAGTGAGGGAGAACCTAGTAAAAATTCTATGTGCAAGAGTTTAAACTGGGTTAAATAATAGCATTCTAAATGCTAGGGCTGTTCCTTGGGTTTTAGTTATTTACAGGGAGTCAGAAAGCTATGGGGTATGAACTAGAGGTGCCTTTAGACCCATAGTGCACAGCTACAGTATTTATAGGTTAAATACAGTTTTCAGGTCTTAACCTTAGGTGAGGTAGTTCAATCCCCAGGTAGGTGTCTTTGGGCACAGAGTTCAGGGTTTCTCCTTTCTGGGTGAGGTTCTTTATTAATTTGTTAGAGGGGAAGCTTCCTAGAAATAAACATACAATCAGTGTGAGACACATTCAGGCATGAGGTTATGACCACCAGACAAGCAGGCTTAATATGCACTCCACTTTACAAAGAAATCAGCTCCGAGTTCTTATAGGTAATAGGTTAGCAGCATTATACAGCATAGCATTAATGCAATTAGTATCAGTCCAAGATTCAATTAGATTATTACTATAGGTCCAAAAATGGATATAAAATAGTTAAAATTAATAGACTATACTAAATCAGCATACTGTAGATAAAGAGAGGTAAGGACCCCACATGCAGCAGTTTAAATCTGAATTGGAGTTAACCAGCATGTTTTAAATGAATTTGTGCTTTCTGCTGGAAAGTGAACCATCCAAACAGCAGTGAGGTGCTGCGTTTTAGTCAACAGCAAACATTTGAATATATATGCTACAACTAGTGATTTAGGAACCTATCGGAGAAACTATCCTTTCAAACACACTAAAAACAGTTAACCACTTCAGAAACAGGCAATAGAAAAACAAAGTGAAACAGCCTACAACACCGGCGTTTCAAGCACACGTGTTACACATTCCTTGTGCAGTTCAGCACAGAGATACATAAGTCCCTTATATTTAATGGCTCAAGTTATGTTTAAACATAATCACATTAGTAAAAAACAGCTGTATAAACATTCACTGTAGCTTTGAATTACTGAATAGGCCAGTTACTGAAATTCAGACAGTTTAAACAGCTATAATACAAAATAACATACCAGTTGAAGAAAGAGAGATGCCGACTGGATCTAAAAGCACCGGAAGTTCTGAATTGCCAGTTTCTATAGAGCTATTAGTAACTTCTGTTATGCAGTAAAACAGGGAGGGATTTAGGAAGAGGAGCAGGGCTCACACATTCAAGCAAGTGATGGGCTAAGGTAAGTATTTGTGTTATATAAAAATAAGTTTACTCTTTTATGTCTTAATTATGTACTTATTTTATGTAAAATAAAATAGAAGTTAAAAGTAGAGCTTTATACTTAGCCTGATTTTTTGTTAAACTGGTGTATGGGTGTTAGAATATTAGTGAGGGAGAATCTAGTGAAAATGCTATGTGCAAGAGTTTAAACTGGGTTAAATAATAGCATTCTAACTGCTAGGGCTGTTCCTTGGGATTTAGTTATTTATAGGGAGTCAGAAAGCTATGGGGTACGAACTACAGGTGTCTTTAGACCCAGAGTGCACAGCTACAGTATTTATAGGTTAAATACAGTTTTCAGGTCTTAACCTTAGGTGAGGTTGTTTAATCCCCAGGTAGGTGTCTTTGGGTACAAGAGTTCAGGGTTTCTCCTTTCTGGGTGAAGTTCTTTATTAATTTGTTAGAGGGGAAGCTTCCTTGTAGTGAAAATTTTCATCTTCAAATTTTGCACCATATATATACTTTCTCCACCTGTTCCATTATGATTGGAAAAATCAACATCCTGAATCATAAATTTCTTAATAATTCTGTGGAAAGGACATCCTTTAAAATGAAGTGGTTTTCCTGTTGAAGGCCCATTTCCTTTTTCTGCAGTACACAATGCTCGGAAATTTTCAGCAGTTTTAGGAACAAAGTCTGCAAACAGCTCCAAAACAACACGTCCAGCTCGCTCCCCACCAATATCTACATCCAAGAACACCAGAGGATTACTACAGGATATTTATTTTATTTTTATTTGTTTGTGTGCTCTCCCCTGTCTTCCTTAAGATTTAGGGAACACTTTTTTTCCTATCTGAGGATTTGTGGAGACAGGCAGGCGTTTCACCTATTAGGAAGGAAGCACCTGCATTTGAGCAGTGCCACATAACGAGTGGTTCATTTGAATTACATTTGGAAAAGAGTGTTGTGGAATTTGCATTTACCTGAGTCCTTGGGAGGACTTCAAGGTATTTATCTTATTTTATATTCATTTGGGTGTTCTCCTCATCTTTTTCTATTAGTGAGGAACACAATTATTAGAGGAACTGATACTTATATTTGCAGAGATGATAAAGAACATCAAGTAGTGTTATGCTTGCCAGAAGCTAGAATAGAAGATGTGAGACAAGCCTTGGAATGCTTTAATGTAAGGAATTATGGATCTGTTTTTATTCATGCTGGTACAAATGATGTCACCCGCAAGGATTCTCTGATTGTTAGTAGGGAACTGACAGCCCTCTTAGATAGTATAGCTTGCACTGGTGTTAGGACATATTTTTCACAAATCACCTATAGAAAGGATAGTCAGGTCACTGTGAATGAAAAGATTTTTTGGATAAACACCTACATGGAAAAAATGCCCTGTTTTAAGAAATGGAAATGTGTAGAGCATCCAAGCCTAGTTTTGGGCACACGTGTTCAGACAGGATGGTGTGCATTTGTCAAGATCAGGGGAGAGAATCTTTGCAGCAGATATTATGCAATATTTGACAAACACTAGGCAGGATTTTTGCCAGGTTGAAAATTTAACAGTTCACAGATAGCAATGCATCTCTGATGGTTGTTAATGCTAGGAGCATTAATAATAAAGTGTTTTTATTGGAAAATTTGCTATGTCCCCACAAGACTGATGTTGTTGTAGTTTGTGAAACATGGTTAATGAACAATGACTGGAAACCAATTCTGTCAGGATATAAATGTTTTTACTGTAACAGACATTCTAACAAAAAATCAGGTGGAGGTGTTATGATAGGGATTAGAGATAGCTATGAGACCTGTGATTATTACATGTTCAGTGATAATACCAATATTATAGACTGTGCATCTGTGACAATAAAGACAACCCTGGAACACATAACAATTGTTGTAGTGTATAGACCACCGAAGTCAAGTGCAGATGACCTAGAGTAATTCACATATTTCTTACATGAAAGGAGGGAAGAATAATATTAGCTGAGGACTTACATTTGCCAGAAATATACTGGAATAATATTGATTCAATAACATTAGTAAGGAAATTATTCACAGAGTATATTCAGGAACAACAATTGCTTCAGATTGTAAAAACCTACCAGGGGTCGGAACATACTAGATATTGTTTGTGTTCCCAAAGAAATTACTATAATTTCAACTCAAGTTTTACCACCATTGATGTACAGAGATCATGGCGGGCAGCCACGGTGGTGCAGCAGTTAGTGTTGCCGCCTCACAGCAAGAGGTTCTCTGGTTCGATCCTCGGCTGAGGTGCCTTCTGTGCGAAGTCTGCATGTCCTCCCTGTGGCCGCATGGGTTTACTCTGGGTGCTCCGGTTTCCTCCCACATCCCAAAGACATGCTGTAGGTGGATTGGACACTCTAAATTGGCCCTAGGTGTGAGTGTGTGCCTTCTGTGGAAGGTTGGGCACTGGGCTGGCAACTTGACACTGTAAAACTTCACTGCCAATCATGAGCAGACAGGTGATCTGCTGTGGCGACCCCTAACCAGTAAAAGCCAAAAGAAGAAGAAGAAGACGTATAGTGATCATGGGGTTATTATGGTTAATTTGCCACTAGATAATTCTGTCAAACTGAAATATAAACCAATGCATAGAAGGTTAATTACAGATTATATGGAAGCAAAACAGTCACTATGTAAAACTAAGTGGAGTGAGGTGTTCAGTGGAAAAACTGCAGATGGAATGTGGAAAGTTTTGAAAGAGAAATTGTTTGAGTGCAAAAAGTCAAAAAATGTTTAACATGAGGATCTAGGCATACAACATCAGGAGGATATTTTTCCACAAGAACAAAATATCTGATTAAGATTAGGGACAAAAATATAAGAAATGGAAGAGAGGTTCAACTACAACTTTGAAAACTGAAATAAACAAAATGGACAAATAGATTAAGCATAGTGTGAGACAAGATCAAGAAAAATTAGAAGAAAATTTATATAAAGATATTGAGCATAATAGGAAACCTTTTTATAGATACATAAGATGTGGAAGGAGTAAAGACACACAAATTGATAAACTGTGTGCAGATTCTAAAATTTATTCTCAGACACAACAGATTATAGATATATTTACAGAATCTTATGCAAAGCCGTTTGGCTCCACACAAGGGGTGATAAGTTGTCCTAGTGACATCTAGGTAACCCCAGATACTGGAATCAAATTAGATTATATCAAAAATGAACTGTACAAACTGTATCCAAACAAAGCGCAGGGAGGAGATGGGATTAGTAACAATGACCTGAGAACCCTTTAGGAAGAACTTACACAACCATCATATCTACTATTCACTAGGTCATATAAATATGGGAATATTCCTCA
The DNA here is from genome assembly GCF_019279795.1 of Protopterus annectens. Classification (NCBI taxonomy): domain Eukaryota; kingdom Metazoa; phylum Chordata; order Ceratodontiformes; family Protopteridae; genus Protopterus; species Protopterus annectens. The sequence continues at coordinate 1,581,740,393 of NC_056731.1, read as the reverse complement.
AGATTGGAGACATGCACTTATTAAACCTGTCTTTAAGGGAAAGGGGAGTAGGACAAACCTGGAATCATAGAGACCCTTAAGTCTACTTTCATGTTGTGGAAAATTAATAGAGAATGTAATATTGGATAAATTATTGTCAGAACTCGACAGGTTGGGTCTAGAAACCATATATCAGCATGCATATATTGAAAATAGATCTACTACCACTTGTAACATGATGTTCCATAACAATATAATAACAGCTATGAATGAAAAAGTGTGCTGTGATGTAATTTATATAGACTTAACTTCAGCATTTGACAAGGTCATACTCAAAACACTGATCAATAAATCAGTACAACTAAGTATTGATGTACCCTTGATAAGATGGATAGCTACATGGATTACAAATAGGACAAGGCAAGTATCATACAGCAACTTTACATGCGAAATCCTTGGTTACAGTCAGGGTGTCCCACAGGGCTCTGTCCTAGGCCTTTACTTGTTTAGAATGAATCTTTCAGACCTAACTTTTTCATCTGAGGTATTCTGCAGTCTATATGCAGACAATATGAAATTGGCCAAACTGATTACAAGTGTTACAGATAAGCCATATCTGCAAAATAACTTGACTAATTGACCATTTGGGCACAGGAGAATAATATGCTGATAAATACATTAAAAACTAAGCATATGAGATTTGGGAGACATAAACTGAAAGGTGAATATTTAATACAGCACACAGTGATTGAAACTGTAGACTCATTTAAGGATCTGGGTATATGGGTAGATTCAGCTATGAGTTTTTTCTAATCATATCAACCAATTGGTTAATGAAAGTTCTATAACTATAGGTTGTATAAAAATATTTATAAAGCCTAGGAAATTAAAAATAATGAAGTAATTGTTTGTTAGTTACATTAGACCCAAACTTGAGTATGGAATAACAATATGGAAACCCTATAAGAAGACAAGCATGAGTAAACTGGAAAGAGAAGAGCATCCATGGATGTAAAAATCTAAGTTATTATGAAAGACTAAAATATCTGTACAGTCAGTGTCTCTTACAGATATCTAAGAGGATATCTTACTCAGTTATATAGGGCATTTAGGGACAACCACCTCTGGGAATGTTTGGGGTTATAAAAAATACTAGAGAATCATCAGATAACCTATGTAGAAGATTCTATAGGAATGAGAAGTGTACTAACTGTTTCTCTGACAGAGTAGCTGATGCATGGAACAGACTACCAAATTACATTCAAGCAAGCACTAGTCAGCTTGGACATCATCATGGGAACAAGTGCTCTGGTATATTGACAAGCTAGAATGGCATTTATGCCCATGCTTGAAATATTTATATGTATGTATGTATGTATGTTTACTTGAATTGTTTGAGTTACTTTTGGAAAACAGTGCTGTGGAGTTTGTATTTACTTGAGTCCTTCTAAGGACTACAGGGTATTTATTTTATTTTGTTTTATTTCATTTTGTGTGCTCTCCCTTGTTTTTCTCAAGACATGGGGAACACGTACTTTTTGTTTTACTTCTTGGTGATCTTTGGTGACTTGACAGGTGTTTTTGCCTATCAGGAAGGGAGCAGTTCATTTGAGTTTCATTTGGAAACAGTGCTGTGGAGTTTACATTTACTTGAGTCCTTGTAAGGGCTTCATGGTATTTGTTTTTATTTTTTATTCATTTATGTGCTCCACCCATCTTTCTCAAGAGATGGGGAAGATTTGATCTAGTGATCTGTAATGATTGACAGGTGTGTTACCTATTAGGAAAGTACCAGCTGCATTTACTGAGTGTTGTTTGGAGTTTGATTTAATAGGGAGTACATCTTTACACTTCTTGCTTATTTTTAATTTAAGATTAGGTCCTTGGTGTTTGGGCTTGTAAAATGGATTCCTTAAATACTCTATATATTTGAAGACCTGATTAAAAATCAATACTTACTTGAATGTAAAAATTGTTATGTATATCTAAAAAACACTAATAAGGAGCACTGTTTTAGCTGTGTCAGATTTATGGAACTTTGTAATATTATTAATAGTAAAGATATGAAAAACAACTTAAATTGCAAATGCCTGTATGTAAAGACTTTTACTTCTGTACAACAGTTTACACTAGAGTGGTTAGAAGATGTGAAAAATATCAAAAAAACAGCCTTAAATAATAAAACAGCAAACAAATCAGGTATCAAAACGAAACACAGCTGGTAAGTTTTAAAACACATCCAAAGGCAGCAATTCCATCCAGTGCAAGTCTTTTATTGAAACAAACAGATAAATCCAGTAAGCGCTTTCACCCAACAGGGCTTCATCAGACCATAATGCATCACTGATAACTCCTTATATAGTAAAAAAAGGCGCCAAAAACCTGAATTCAAACATTTTCTTAAAGTGACAAGATCATAGCCTTATCAAACATCTTATTCTAAAAACATTAATTATAAAAAGTATAGAAAAATATATAAAAATTTATATATAAAGAAATACGTATAAGAAAATGCATAAAAATATATAAAAAATATCTAAAAAATATACATATTTTAAAATACAAATACATAACTATTGATAAGAATATATGCTCAAACTAATAAATATTCTGATTTCATAAGGACACACATTTCATGTGCCTATTATAAACAATATATAATAGTCTTCACCAACTGGTGAACAATTGGTTCTAAGCCTTCTAGACTTCAAAAACGGTTTTGGGGGTGCCTTATCATTAAGACCTGGATGAAAGTCTGCCCTAAACCAAATTATCCATTTAGCCTCCTATGTTTCAGTGCAGTTCCTAGTGTCACTACCTCTAGGACCTGTGAATAACATCTCAATGACTCTGAAGGTGTACATATGTGTGTCGCCTCTCTCCAATACATGTTTAGATAGTGCATTGACTGTGGACTTAATTTTAATTTGATATACGTGTTGACGTATCCTGTCTCTGAGTTTTCTATCTGTCTTGCCCACATAGAATCCATCACATGCTACACAAGTAGCAAGGTAAACCACATGCTCAGACTGGCAAGTTGCAGAGACATAGAACTCATAACTCATGCCATTTGAGGGGTGCACAAAATTACCACTGGAATTTATAAAGTGGTAAAAGTTACAACAAGTGCAAGGAACTGTACCAAAGGTATCACAAACATTCTCCTTCCTACCTTTCTTAGGATAACACAACAACTTCTTCAGGTTGGACCTGTTCTTATACCCCTACCACCTCTCTAACCACTGGGTCCACAGTCAGCACCTCCCAGTGTGATCTAATGACGCCTTTAACACTGCCCACATCCTTAGTGTAAAAAAGGGGGATCCTGACATTACCATTTTCCATTGTAACTATAGGGTGCTCTGCTTCTACCTGATCAGAGGCTGTTTCCTTAGGATCTGAGAAATAGTGGGTAGGCACATCCCTTCTTAAAGTGGAGACCCCAGCTATTCCCATTTCAATCTCCTCATCCTTATAACCCCTAGACTTAAATCTCTCACATAGTTTCTCTAGTTCAGTTTCAAAGCCTTCCTGTGAGGGGTTATAATGAGAAGTCCTCATGGCTTGACCTCTAATCACATTTTTAAACACATATCCCGGGTGCATGCTATATTTGTGCAATAAAGCATTCCGATAACATGATTTCCTATACACTCCAGTGTTTAGCATTCCATTCGCTATTCTCTCTACATACACATCCAAGTAAGAGATCCAGGTATCTGAAAACTCATACGTGAACTTCAAAACAGTGGCTAGACCATTCACTTGATCAAAAAATAAAGCCAGTTCACCAATGGTCCCTGCCCAGATAAAAAAATAGGTCATCCACAAATTGTCTATAGAAGAAAACCATCTCACGAAACTCAACCAGTTCAAACAAACAATCCTCCTCCCAGGCAGCCATGTAAATGTTGGAATAGCTATTGGCACAAGAAGTGCCCATAGCTACACCATCCCTCTGCAAATAATACTGGGAATCAAAACTGAAGATATTATTCTCCAACACTACCTCCAAAAACAAAACTATGAGATCTATAACATTGCCATTCAATCCAGAATGACCCCTAAGGTACTCATACACCCTTTGAGCACCTTCCCCATTAGGGATAACCGTGAACAAAGATTGAAAATCCATGGTCACCATAAGGTAGTTCAAATCCACAGGTACTCCCTGCATATGTTCATAAAGATCAAGAAGAAACTGTTTAGTGTACCTTAACAAATATTTATTGGAGTCAACTACTGGTCATAGATATTTTTCAACATAAATTGAAAAAGGTTCCATAGACCACCCTCTACCTGACACAGTGGGCCTCATAGGAGGCTTCTGAGCATCCTTGTGTATCTTGGGGAGGCCCTGCATCAAAGGTATGAGGGGGTCATAACCATTAAATAATCCTACAGTCCTTCAGTGATGATATGACTTTTAAGTAAATCATCTAACATCATAGAGATCCTTCTTATATGCAGGTCGACCATGTCCCTTTCTATGGCAAGATAAAACTTCTCATCTCTTAGCCTATCTTTCATAGCTCCATCATAAAACTTATGGTCCATAACTACCACACTACCCCCTTATCAGCAGGTCTAATAGCTAACATATAGTCATTTCACAGATCCATCAGAGCTCTCCTCTGTCTGAGGGTCAAATTCCCTCTCCCCCTTCTGTTGTTACTACAATCATCTCTCATTCTATACAGGTCATTCTCTACTAGCTTACTAAAGGCTGCTACAAGGGGTGGTGCACTAGGAACATAGAGGCTGGGTTTCTTAAACTGTCTTTGACCCTCAGACAGAGGAGAGCTCTGATGGATCTGAGAAATGACTACATGTTAGCTATTAGACCTGCTGACAAGGGGGGTAGTGTGGTAGTTATGGACCATAAGCACTAGGAAAAGTTGTAAGAGACACTAAACAGTCTGAACATATGCAGGGAGTACTTGTGGATTTGAACTACCTTATGGTGACCATGGATTTTCAATCTTTGTTCACGGTTATCCCTAATGGGGAAGGTGCTCAAAGGGTGTATGAGTACCTTAGGGGTCATTCTGGATTGAATGGCAATGTTATAAATCTCATAGTTATGTTTTTGGAGGTAGTGTTGGAGAATAATATCTTTAGTTTTGATTCCCAGTATTATTTGCAGAGGGATGGCATAGCTATGGGCACTTCTTGTGCCAATAGCTACACCAACATTTACATGGCCGCCTGGGAGGAGGATTGTTTGTTTGAATTGGTTGAGTTTCTTGAGAGGGTTTCCTTCTATAGATGATTTGTGGATGACCTATTTTTTATCTGGGCAGGGACTATTGGTGAACTGGCTTTATTTTTTGATCAAGTGAATGGTCTAGCCACTGTTTTGAAGTTCACGTATGAGTTTTCAGATACTTGGATCTCTTACTTGGATATGTATGTAGAGAGAATAGCAAATGGAATGCTAAACACTGGAGTGTATAGGAAATCATGCTATCGGAAAGCTTTACTGCACAGATATAGCATGCACCTGGAATATGTGTTTAAAAATGTGATTAGAGGTCAAGCCATGAGGACTTTGCATTATAATCCCTCACAGGAAGGCTTTGAAACTGAACAAGAGAAACTATGTGAGAGATTTAAGTCTAGGGCTTATAAAGATGAGGAGATCGAGATGGGAATAGCTGGGATCTCCACTTTAAGAAGGGATGTGCCTACCCACTATTTCTCAGATCCTAAGGAAATAGCCTCTGATCAGGTAGAAACAGAGCACCCTACAGTTACAATGGAAAATGGTAATGTCAGGATCCCCCTTTTTTACACTAAGGACGTGGGCAGTGTTAAAGGCGTCATTAGATCGCACTGGGAGGTGCTGACTGTAGACCCGGTGGTTTGAGAGTTGGTAGGGGATACACCAAGTTTTGTGTATTAGAACAGGTCCAACATGAAGTTGTGTTATCTTAAGAAAGGTAGGAAGGAGAATGTTTGTGATACCTTTGGTACAGTTCCTTGCACTAGTTGTAACTTATGTCACTTTATAAATTCCAGTGGTAATTTTGTGCACCCCTCAAATGTCATGAGTTATGAGCTCCATGTCTCTGCAACCTGCCAGTCTGAGCACGTGGTTTACCTTGCTACTTGTGTAGCATGTGATGGATTCTATGTGGGCAAGACAGATAGAAAACTCAGAGACAGGATACATCAACACGTGTATCAAATTAAAATTAAGTCCACAGTCAATGCACTATCTAAACATGTATTGGAGAGAGGCGACACACATATGTACACCTTCAGAGTCATTGAGATGTTATTCACAGGTCCTAGAGGTAGTGACACTAGGAACCGCACTGAAACATAGGAGGCTAAATGGATAATTCGGTTTAGGGCAGACTTTCATCCAGGTCTTAATGTTAATACAGAATACAGAAGAGGTAATAAGAGATCTGGGGACCCAGGTAGATAGTAATCTCTCCTTTGACAATCATATTGCCAGAGTAGTTAGAATATCCTTCTATGTGGCCCATCTAATTACTAAAGGGTTTGCATCTAGAAATAAAGAGGTTATAGTGCCCCTCCACTCATCACTCATCAGACCCATTATAAAGTACAATGCCCCATTTGAGATGTACCTCACAAGACACTTCCAACAGCTGGAGAGACCACAAAAGTACCTCACCAAGAGGATTAGAGGCCTCAAACATATGTCCTATGCAGCCCGACTGCAAAAACTCCAGCTGTACTCAGTGGCATATTGCTTACTCAGAGGTGATCTCTGCCTGACTTACAAAGCCATGTCCAATTCAGAATTGATGGACATGCTCCACCTAAAGAAATCCAAGTCACTTTGAGCCACGTGCTCTAGTGAGCTAAACCTTACCACAACAATAAATAGAATATGCTGGGGGGATAGATTCCTGTCACAGAGACTCCTCATGCTTTGGAAAAAAATTCCAAACTACATTAAGCAGACCCCCTCACTAACACTCTTCAAGAGGAACCTTGATGAGTGGATGGGTAACAGAAAATACACCCCTGGGATCACTTCATTGGCTCTGCTTGACAGAGGATCAGTTAATTAATCATTGGGGTGGTGAAAGCCGACACACTCTGGCTAGGCTTATAAATGCCCTCAGGCAGATAGACTAGTACCTACCTATGAATGTATGAACCTATAAGGTACCCCTTTAACCGTTTTTGAAGTCTAAAAGGCTTTGAACCAATTGTTCACCAGCTGGTGAAGACTATTATATATTGTGTATAATAGGCACATGAAATTTTTGTCCTTATAAAATGAGAGTATTTATTAGTTTGAGCATATATTCTTATCAGTAGTTATGTATTTGCATTTTAAAATATGTATATTATTTAGATATTTTTTATATATTTTTATGCATTTCTTATATGTATTTCTTTATATATATATATATATTTTTATATATTTTTTCTACACTTTTTATAATTAATGTTTTTAGAATAAGATGTTTGATAAGGCTAAGATCTTGTCACTTTAAGAAAATGTTTGAATTCAGGTTTTTGGTGCCTTTTTTTAGTATATAAGGAGTTATCAGTGATGCATTATGGTTTGATGAAGCCCTGTTGGGTGAAAGCACTTACTGGATTTATCTGTTTGTTTTAAATAAAAGACTTGCACTGGATGGAATTGCTGCCTTTGGATGTGTTTTAAAACTTACCAGCTGTGTTTCACTCTGATACCTGATTTTTTTGCTGTTTTACCATTTGAACTGTAAGGGAAGTGCAGAGTGTTTACTATTTGTGAGTCTTTGTTTTGTTTTGAAGCCTTAAATAATAACCCAATCCCAAGTGTGACTGATAGCCAAGAGGAGCCATTTTTAGTTCAGCAGCTAAACTTCACAAGTGATCCAGACACTACAAAGGTTAAGAAAAGGGATAAAATGACTGTTAAAAATAAGAACACTAAAAAGAAGAGAAGGATCTTGCAATTCTTATAATAAAGGTTTAATAAAAGTTCATTGAGCACAGAAACAATAAATACTACAAATAGTAATAAACTATCAATTTGTGATGGAAATACTGTTAGTGAACCAATAGTGCCAATTTTGAAATTAGCGATGCTGGGATATCAGGTGAAAATTACATGGAAGAAAACTGTAACAATTAGTAATGATACAATCAGGGAGTTGGTAGTGCTAAATGCTGAAACCTTTAAACGAGTGAAGGTGGGAACTCAGTTGAGATTTGTGTTGAAAATTCACCCGATATTTCAATTTAACTGACATGTTGTAGTCTCTGTCCTGAAGTTACAATAACAAATACAGGTGGTAGAATAAAAATAGAGCATTTACATCCATTTTTATAGATGATTTAATTATAACAACAATCTTATGACCAGGAAGTGAAGGAGAAAAGCAAGAGAAGAATTGTTGTTAGATGATTCAAATGCCATCAGGAAGAAAAAAGCAGTCGACACAAGAGCTATAAATGAAAATAGTACTTTGAGAGACGCACACCAAGAAATTCACGGTATACTTAGAAAACGTATTCTACCATTGTCTTGCTCAATTATATGTATATGAAAGCACAACATTTTAATAACTTGCTAAGGCAATCAGCTTTGGTATATAATATGATCTTGTTGAGTACTGGGAAGACTGTGTATCAGACGGTAGGCGATTTTCTAATGATATGTTACATTTGAATTCATATGGTGCTTCTTTTGTTGCTGAGAAGTTATCTGACTATATAAAACATGTTTTAGAGTTAAGCTCAGCACTAGGAAAAGTTGTAATAATGCCAGATCTAATAGAGTTATAAAATGTTACTACCATAATGCACAAAAATAGGTTGAACTTGGAGTAATAGCAGAAGGCAACTATAAATTAATATCAGTTGTTGAATGCTATAATTCCAAAGATTACAACATCAAAGGTTATACAAAGTATGAATGCCTGAGAGATAATTTAAGAGGTAGAGGGCTTACTCTTTACATTCACGATTCTATTCCCTCAGTACTTACAAAGCAAGTGAGAGAGATTGAAACAGTTATAGTACAGATAAGAGATATCATTAGTAATACATCAATTTTATCAAGTACTGTTTATGGATAATGAAATTAACTGTGTTTTTTTTTTTTTTTTAGTCAGGTGCATGGCATTCCAATCAAACTGACTGAATAACATGCACATTGAAGGGGGAGTACATGAACAGACTGCTGACTGCCGCAAGATTGCAGAATACTAGGGTAAGGTACATTCACTACTTCCCATTTTTGTGTAATCTCAGAGTTAGTATATTTAAGGTATTGGGGAAGTAAGAGATGCAGTCACCACCATCAGGAAGGATTGTATACTATCATGATGGCTAAGCAAGATAGACATTTTGAAGTAACTTCAAAAAACACTTTTTGACACTGTACTGCTGTCAGAACATGCAATAATGGTTACTCAGTAATATGCATTGGTTAAGTTAGAAATTTCAGGATTTTACCATAGGTTTAAGCAAAGATGTAACTTTTATTTGTAAGAACATGGTAGCTCAACATTAACAATGTTAACACTTCATCATCTTACACCCAACTGTACCCCATATTTTGGAGGTATATGCCCTTTTTCAAGCTTGATTTGCCACATGTACATGATGTACTTACTTTTTTGGATATGGATTTATCCAAACCAGGCTACTTTGTAGATCAGAGTGTGTATGTACTTTTAAGAAGCTTTCCATGGGCTTGCACATTTGTATAAATATTGAGCATGTGCAAGCTGGACTGCCTTTTTGTAGAGAGCTGTTGAGATGTAAGCATGCATGTATGTGTTAGTCTGTCAGTTAATTAGTTTGTTTATATTTTATGTTGCTACTATCCATCCTGATGTTTCTATATAATAAAGCATATAAACAAACTACCCCGCCTATTCATCTGGAATCATAACATAGGACAAGCAACATGGTGTCAGAATGGGATCTAGAATCAAGACAAACAGGCACTCAGTTAATGTTGGAGGAATATAGAGGAATGGATGATCCCTACTGCACATCTTCTTCTTCTTCTTTCGGCTTTTTCCCGGTTAGGGGTCGCCACAGCGGATCACCTTGTCCGCACATTGAATGGCAGTGGAGTTTTACGGTGTCGAGTTGCCAGCCCGGCGCCCAACCTTCGAGAGAAGGCACACTCACACGCACACCTAGGGCCAATTTAGAGTGTCCAATCCACCTGCAGTATGTCTTTGGGATGTGGGAGGAAACCGGAGCACCCGGAGGAAACCCACGTGACCACAGGGAGGACATGCAGACTCCGCACAGAAGGCACCCCAGCTGAGGATCGAACCAGAGAACCTCTTGCTGTGAGGCAGCAATGCTAACCACTGCACCACTGTGGCCGCCCATGATCCCTACTGCACATACTACTCACAAAACAGGTCAGGAATGAATTGCAGGTACTAAAACTTGCTAAAATGATTTTTTATTCAAAGCATATAAAACAAAGCACTCAGAATGCTCAAAATGAATTTCTAGTTAAACAAAATGTCTGAAACTGTGACATATTGATAAAAGTATTTGAAATAGTCACTAAAATGTTTAAAATAATGTCAGAATCACATAAAATATATAAAACAAGGAAAACAACCACATTTTTCTCTGTGTCCTAATTTTTGCATTAATTAAAGCTGTTTGAAATATTTGAAGTGTACAAGGTGTTTGCAAGTTGGTGCAGTATTACAGTACAATTATTTCACAAAATGCAGCCATTTCAAAGCATATTTTGCAAAGTACAGTCTTTTGAAGAGTTTATTGTGCAGTTGAATGTTATTATAAGTACCTGGTGTCTGTGTGTGTATGTTTGCATACATATTATGTACTGCCATATTTGCAGTGTGTTTAAGTATACTCTGTTGGCATGGCAGAAGGCTTTTGAAAACCTGGTCCACTTGTATTCAATAATATTGCAGAGAATTGGAGAGTATTTGAGCAAGAGTGCAATATTTTCATAGAAGCAGCATTTTTTGATAAAGATGCATACACAAAGGCACTTATTCAGCTTAATTTAGCTGGTTCAGAAGCCATAGACAGAAAATGTTCATATGTGTATGCACCTGCTGTGTTTGCAGGGGAGGGGGAAGACCACCCTATAGTGGTACTGGCTGAAACAAGGGAAGACCCTGAGTGCTTAAAATGTAAATGAAGAGAAATGTGTAACCCCAAATGAATATTACGATGGAAAGGCACTTACTTTATACAAAGGATCAAAAGCCTGGAGAAACTTTTGCAGCATATATAACTGACTTGTGTATTAAAGCTAAAACATGCAGATTTGTTGATTTAAAGGATGAGTTGATATGAGACAAAATTGTGTGCAGTATTAAAGATGATGGTGTGAGAAATATTTTGCTTTGAGACAGTGATTTAACTTTGAATGAGGCCAGTGAGATTTGGCAGATACAAAAGCTCTCAGAAAAGCACACAAATATGCTTACAAATGAGAAATACATGTTTCTAGTATCTTCTAAAGCTAATGATGATAGTGTGCAGCACTTGGTTAAAAGAAACAGGCCCAAGCACATGGGGACTGCTGCATGTCCTGTAACACTCCCTGGGAAACCCTGTAGCTTTCTAGCAAATTCCAGAGCATGCATAGTCTCAGTGAGTCAGCACACTCAAAGCATGTGCTCTCACCTAGACTCATAGTCAACTGTCGTAACTGTGGTAGTAATCATGTGTCTAAAAGAAAAAAGTGCTTAGCTTTTGGTCAGTAATGCCACAGATGTAAAAAGTAGAATAATTTCCAAAGATTTTGTAAATCAAAACAGGCTCATTCTTTTATTAAAAGAGAACATTCAAAGAGCCAAGTTGATGAATTAGAAAGCTGCGACCTTACTTTTTATGTTGATGGTATGTCTGTGCTTAATGAAACAGTCAATGCAGTAGATTTGTTTACAAAGAATGAAGTATTTTATACTGTTCGGGTAAATGGGAGACCCATAGAGCTCAAAGATGACACAGGATCAAAGTGCAATGTTGTGTCAGCAGAAACATTTGCTGGTGAGAAACTTGATTTGGCAAAGTATGCAAAGCTTTTTGCTTATAGTGGTGAAGAAATTCAGACCAAAGGCTCAGTAGTGCTTTCATGGGGTCTACTTCACGATGTCAAAAGCCGACAGTATCGAAGCTGATACTGTCAACACCACAACATCGAAAGCGCAGAACATTGTGCAGGTAAATGGAAATCTCCGTAGGTGGAGATTTCTGTTTACCTCAATGTAGTGCAGTCTCAGAGTTAGAATATTTAAGTAGGGAGGGTGTGGGGGTGAAGGGAGGCTTGCCCCCCTGCCTACACTAGTTAGTTTTTATTTAGTTATTTATTTTTTAAACGTTATTTGATATTTTACTACATCAGTCACTAGAGGTCGACCTTTAGTGATTCGATGTAGTCAGATTTTGATAACAAGATATAGACGCCTTTCATGTTACTCTGCTGGGAACAGCTATGACTTGCAATTTTACGTAGTCAAAAGGCACGTACAGTCATTATTAGGCCTCAGAGGCAGTTTGAAAATGGGACTACTTTCATTTAATAAGGAAGTCCACCATGTAAGGTTGAAAAACAACTGTTTTAATTTTGCCCATACTATTTTTTCTACCTATGCTGCTCTTTTTGAAGACAAACTAAGCAAACTCCCAGTTGCGTACTCCATGAAGTTAGACCATGAAGTCAGCCCAGTTGTCAGACCAGTGTGGAAAGTTCCAGTAGCTATGCAGAACAGAGTCAAGGCTGAGCTAGACAAAATGAAGGAGCAAGGTGTGATTTGTCCAGTTGACAAACCTACTGAATGGGTGTCTTCCATGGTGGTAGCTCATAAGAAAAGCTCAGATGATATCAGAATATGTACTGATCCACGAGATTTGAACAAAGCACTAAAAAGGCCTCATCATCAATGCACACAGTCGAAGAAGTTGCTGCTCTTATGACAAATGCCACTCTTTTTTCTGTCTTGGATGCAAAAAGTTCATTTTGGCAAATTTTGCTTGACCAAAAATCTTCATTGCTAACTACTTTCAGCACTCCTTTTGGCAGGTACATATTTTTGATAATGCCATTTAGGATAAATTCTGCCAGTGAAGTCTTCCAGCATGCAAAGAACAATTTTTTTTATGGTTATCCGTGTGCTATTATAGTAGATGATATTCTTGTAGGAGGCAATGGTGAAGCTGAGCATGAGACAGCAAGTGAAGTGAATCTTAAGCTAAATCCTCAGAAATGCAAATTCAGGGTATGAGAAGTTACTTATGTTGGTCATTTGTTTACCAGTTCAGGCTTACGACTAGATACTTCCAAGCAAATAGCAATTCTTGAGATGCCAGCTCTAGACAATGTTTAAGCCCTACAACATTTTCTTGGCATGGTTAACTACCTAGGCAAGTTCAGTCCAGACTTGAGCCAACTTTCAGCACCACTCAGAGAGTTGACATGCAAAGATGTATCCTGGTCCCAGTTGGAACAACACCAAAGAGCATTTGATGCCCTGAAACAGAGAATTGCATGTCCACCAACTCTCAGATACTATGATGTTCACAAACCAGTAACTCTCTCTTGTGATGCTTTGAAATTTAGTCTTGGTGCAGTCATTCTTCAAGAGGGTAGACTAGTAGCCTATGCATCGAGAACTCTAACCCAAACTGAGATGCAATATTTGCAGATTGAGAAAGAGCTCTTGGCAATTGTGTTTGCATGTTCGAAGTTCCATGATTATATTTATGGTTGACCTATTCAAATCTAAACTGATCACCAACCTCTAGTCACTATTTTGAGAAAGCTTATGCATACAGCTCCTGCTAGATTGCAGTGCATGATGTTGAAATTTCAAAAGTATAATTTCAATCTTGTCTACACAAAAGGCAAACTTCTTTAAAAGATCTTGCTGATACATTATCAAGATTGCTCAGAAATACCACTTAACAGCATGAAAATGAACAGCTTGAATTTGAAGTCATGGAAGTGAGATTTTTTTCTTCTACACATCTTGATGAGCTTAGAAGTCACACAGCTTTAGATCCAATTCTTCAAAAGCTCAACCATTTTATCAGTTGAGGATGGCCATCAAAGCAATCTCATTTACCAGTAGACCTGCAACCTTATTTTCCTTACAGAGATGAGATTTGTTTGACAATGGTATCATCATGAAAGGTCCAAAAGTGATTGGTTTAAAATCCTTGCAACAAGAGTATATTACCATCTTGCATCATGGCCACCCAGGAACTGATTCTACCAAAAGAAGGATGAGAGGACTAGTATTTTGGCATTCTAGGTCAAAGGGTATTGAAAGAGTACTTTCATCTTGTTCTGTATGTAATAGTAATAAGCCACATCAACAGGAAGAACCACTTCAGCTAAACCAGATTCCTGAACTACCTTGGTCAACAGTAGCTACAGACATTTTCGGATGGAATGGTCAACATTACTTGGTTTTAGTAGACTCTTATTCAAAATGGTTCAAGATTGATCTACTTCCTAATCTAGTGTCCAGTACTGCCATTACTAAGTTGAAGTATAATTTTGCAGTTCATGGTAGTCCGCATAAAGTTATTTTTGACAATGGTACAACGTTTACAAGCCAGCAGTTCAAGAGATTTGCTAAAGAGTGGGAGTTTATTCATGTTATGTGTAGCCCTGGGTGCCTACAGTCAAATGGTTTGGCAGAACGTGCAGTTCAAAGTATGAAACAGTTATTAGAGAAGTCAAAATGAGACAATAGTAATGTTTTTCTAAATCTCCTAAATCTCAGAAATGTTCCTCATGATAAACATCTTGGTTCATCTGCACAAAGGCTTTTGTCAAGGCAAACCAGAACCACACTACCAATCAGTAGCAATGTGTTGGTTCCCTGTAGTAAAGAGTAACAAAGCAGTGAAAGCTCAACTTATGAAAAGCCGTTTGTCCAAGAAGTCCTATTACGATAAGACCAGAAAACTGCTCTATCCATTACAAGAAACGGAAATAGTGAGGAGGTAGACAGCAAAAGGTTTTAATTGGATTGAAGTTGTGAAAAGTGTATGTTCAGAGCCAAGATATTACATTGTGGAATCACAATGAGTAGGATTTAGGCAGAATCAGAAACATTTAGAACCGGTGTCCAAGCCAGTATTGCAGCATCTTGCCTGTGACAAAGATTCTAGATCTCAAAGTGAGTTATCCAGTGTTCCAGTTCCAGAAGGCATTCCGGTAAATATCCCTGTTCCTCAGATGATTCCTGAGAGTCCTTAAGCAGATTGCTCACCAATGACTGTCCCTGTTGCTAAACCCGTCCTAACTACTACATTACTAGATCCGGTCACATTTCCAGACCATGTTCCTGATACACGGCAAATTGGACATGAATGTTGTGTTTATTTCATGTCTGTATAATTGCATGCCATTCAAATGTAATTTTTATTGTAAGACAATTCACTAAAGAGGGAGGATGTAGATCAGAGTGTGTATGTACCTTTAAGAAGCTTTCCATGGGCTTGCACATGTCTATACATACTGAGCACGTGCAAGCTAGACTGCCATGTTGTAGAGAGCTGTTGAGATGTAAGCATGCATGTATGTGTTAGTCTGTCAGTTAATTAGTCCATTTATATTTTATGTTGCTGCTATCCATCCTGATGTGTTTCTATAAAATCAAGCATATAAACAAACTACCCTGCCTGTTTGTCTTGAATCATAGCATTGGACCAGTGACATAAATGACCAAAATATTGGTAGCACCAATAATTTAAAGAAAAAGGACTTGCACATTACATCACCCTTTTTCAGAAGCAAAAATAAATGAGTTTGTGATTACATTTTTGCAATATTATTCATAAAGGTTGAAACTTTTTCAGTGTTTTTGATGATGTTTATATCTTTTTGTCATTTTTTTGTCACTCTTAGTTTTTGATACTTGTTTTTCTGAGCTGTGTCCTATAGTCCTACTGGTAGTAGGATGAGGTATGTACTACTCAGTATTACAATGCTATGCTAGTATTATGCCAATTTAGCACCCAGAATGACGTACCTACTTTTCAAGAGTCTTTGTACCAATTTTCAAAGTCTGCAGATTGAGACGCATGCACCCAAGTGACTATGGCTTAGAAAATCCAATGCATTATGGGGTATGTACATTCTTAAAAGATCAACACTATACATTAGTCTTTGAAATGTCAATGGCTATTTTATGTATGCACAATGTATACAAATATTCTAGCAGCTTTTGTGCAAAGCTATGCTATGTCAAGTTAAATAAAAGGGGAAATGTCAAACATATCTGGTGCACAGACTACATCAATTGTGGGGCTACATAAAACAGCATATGAAGACACATTAAAAGTTAAGTATTAAGAATTAGCCTGCAATGTTTAGTTTATCTCTTCTGCTTACACAATGAACATGGATGGTAGCACTGCTTTGTGCAATGTGTTCAGTGCACATGGAGGACGGAAACTTTTTTTTGCTAAGTAGAGCTGTGACACTTTACTTTGCATTTTGTCATGATGGAAAAACAGTATATATCATTTTAAAATGACAACAGAAACAATAATTTCACATTATATAGTACAAAGAGGACACATATTTTTAATAATGCTGTTGTGTTTTAGCAAGAACTATTCTAACATAACTTATGAAAGTGTGTAAAATGACATACAGGGGTGGTACTAAGCTTACTGTGGTAATATAAAACTATGTTGTAATGGTATCCCCTTCTTTTGTTTGTGCTTAGAATGTAACAGTAGGACTGGTATGCACAGTACACATTACTGTATAAGGGAAACGGGAAGCATATTTACCCAACTAGATAAGTGACATTTTGCTTTGAACTTTATGGTGACGAGGAAGTAACATTTCATTATTTTGAAGTTGTTAGGGAAAGCAACTTTTAACACGGTAGTACTGCATTAAAAAAGTGAGTACACGTGGATTATTAGTGAAAACAAAAACGGCACAAACTTTAATTTCAGATTCATTGTACAAGACAACTTCCTCATTAATATTGGTGATAAGTGCATTGTTACTGTATTGTACTGCCAATACTTAGCATGACTATTTATTTCACTAGTGCTTATCTATATTGAAAGAGCTATTTGAAATTTACATTGCAACGGTATTATTGGGGTTACTACTTAGTGCGAGGTTCAAGTTCACTAGTCATTATCTGTCAGATTGGTTTCAGTTTTAATGCATTTATTTGCATACTGCTCACCAGAGAAATTCCACTAGAGCAAAGTGTTGTAATTATATATGCACTCTTAGTCCAACAAAAATCCAGACTATATATATTTCCTAACATCATCATTACTTTGATTGTCATATAACATTTCCTCACCAAGATTCAAACATGAATAAAACAGTACTGGATTAGTAATTATGTTATCAAACTAAGAAAACAAGTAGCTGAAAATAAAGTACCTCAGAAAACCAAAAATATGTGTTGTAGAAAATGCAATTTAAAAATAAACATCAAAATGAAAATTAATCCCAGGGGGATCACACAATCCCACAACTTCCTAACTTAATATAACCAACTCTGAGTTTGCCAGAATTGCAGAATAAAGAAAGAGAAACACCTCATCCATCCATACTCTTTTTCTTTCCTTTTTTTCGGTCATTCTGCAGCCATTCTACTTACCCAATGGTTCCTTTACCTTTGCCAAACTGACCTATTCATTCCTGCTACTGGATGATGGCAACCAGGAGACTTAAAAGATCCCATCTCTGAGAGTACATTGGGCACATTGTATGCCCCCATCTCTGTGGGTATACAAGGGGCCTATCCCCAAGTACATCAAGAGTCCTATGAATCATTTCTTCTTAAGTGAGTGGTCATCAGTGCTACCCACAGTGGAGTGGACATTGGGCCTATCTCATGCCAAGGTGGGAGCCTGAAAACCCATTCATTTTCTGAGGGCTAACCAGTCCCCACCCCCCAATTAGAGATAAGACTCAAATGTTAGGTAATGGGCCATTCAATAATTTCAGCAGCTCAGCCAACGTAACTCCTTCTCCCAGCAGCTTTGTGAGGACCACCATAGGTGCTTCAGGAAGACCATGTATGCGTGCACCCATGATGCCTCTGACCTATGTGAAAAACTAGTGGGTGAGATTCCAAATAATTTGCTCTCAGTGTAAGTCTGCCCTGATTCCAAACGACTTGCTCTCAGTGTAAGGTCTATCTATATATAAACAGGCTTATACCTGGGGGGGGGGGGGGGGGGCAGATTCTTTTGGAATCAGACCCAGTGATTTCTGGTAAACAATAGAAATGTCAAAGACTACTTGTAAATCTATAACACAGAGAAAATGCAGGGTATAACATTCACATCTGAAGATATCCCCATACAGTAATATGAATTCAGAATTTACTTTTGATCAGAAGGATAAGCAAGAATCGCATGACTTGACACACACACACACACACACACACACACACACACACACACACACACACACACACACACACACACACACACACACACACACACACACACACACACACACACACACACAATTAAATCAATTGCTTACCCAATACAGCAAGTGGAATATTTTAATCTGTTCTAGTTCTCTTAATATAAATGTTTAAAAGCAGGCAACAGTTCAAAATATCTAACCAGAAAATAAAACCCTTAAGATAAACGCAAGAAAATACAAAATAGCAGAAGTTATAAAATATCAATAATACTTCACGATGTGCTCCCTCACTCTATTACCCAACTAGACTCTTTAAAAACATTTAAATTTGCACTAAAAGAACATTATCTCAGTAACCTGGTCTGTGCTTGTAGTCACGTGATTAAACCACCTTAAATGTTTTGGCCACTATACACTACAAATACTTTTACTAACATAATATAGTTGCAATTTACATTATTGGTCTTCAAATCCAATCTCTATTGCTTTCTTTTCCTGTGACTGAATAAACAGAATTGATTAAACAGTATTCTTACTTATGAGAATATACATACAGAATTACTAAACATTTAACACACTGGGTTTATTTTCTTGTATTGTATACCTTTATTTGATGTATTTACTTGTCTTTGTACATCTACTTCAATTTGTATTATGTAAAAACTTTTTTGACTATCAAACTTAAGCTGATGTGATGTAAATATTTCTGTGACTGTATGGAGCATTTCTCCCTGGGCCTCCACTGAAATCGGTTGTTGGGCCCAGTGGACTTTCCTGGTCAACAAATGTCAATAAATAAATAAATTAGTAGACAAAAAATATTCCAAATACTGCATGGATTAGAAGACAACCTAAACTCATAGTAAGCAACTGTAAACAGGCTTTTTATAGTGTGAAACCGTCCACATTTCAAAATATAACACTGAAAGGTTATTATTTTCCCTTCTAAAGTAATCAAAAGATAGACACCATAAATACAATTACACCAACATTATAGATTCAATCAAAACATTGGTGAATAAATAGAATAATATATTTATAACATTTGAAGATATATTACAATTGATAAAAATGTTCCTACTTCCTTAAAGTAATGTATGTAGCCCAGGCTCTAATATGTTTACCGAAAAAAAGATTTATTAAATATATTATGTCAATATTGTTAAGATTCTTATGGTATCCTAAAAAAAATAGAGTTGCATTTTCTAATCATATTAGACAATGGGAACAAGAGGGGTTAAAATTCCCAGATATTGAATCATACATAAGGGCTAATATACTTAAAACTGTGATTGACTGGGTTAACCCTAACTATTCTTCTAATTGGAAATGGTTACATACAATCATACTAATGAATGAAAATGCTTTATCAAAAAATCTGGTAACCACAGATAAAGAACATAGAATATGGTACTCTCTGAGTATAAATTTACATTATAATATAGCAAAACCTACCAAATTAAATCTAATTAATCATATTTTGATGTCTTTAGGAAATTCATTGACACGAATATGGACATAAAACTTTGGCTTGCATATTTAATTCCTTTCAATATTACAAGGAACTTCCCTGTCAGGGTACACAGAGAGATTTTTAACTCCTGGGAACATAAGAATTTAGTATGTTGGTTTCATTGCTTAAAACATTTACAGGCTTTGGAAGCTCAATATAAGTTATCAACTTATGGGTTATCTTCACACGACTGGTTAATATTACAGAGTGTTTTAAGATACTCTAAAGATCTATGTAGAATAATAAATAACTCATCTTTTTCAAGATACTCCTGAATTTATAATTTGGCTGTTTGAAATTATTTACAATTGTATTAATACAAGACTGCTTGTAAAGTATCTTATTGGCAATATATAACTAAAGGTTTATTGACTATCTTATCATCAGACGATAAGTAAAATATACTACTTTAGAATATTTAACTGGAAATATTTACATAGATCCTGTTTAACTCCTGATAAAGTTTCAAAAATCAATTCATCTAGTAATGCGTTATGCTGGAGATGTCAAGCTTCAACCAGTGCAGATTAGTCCCATGTTTTTTATGATTGTACTAATATTAAAACATATTGGAATAAGATCAATAATTTTTTTACAAGCAATATACTTGGATTCATTTATCTTAACCAGACCATTAATTTTATTAAATGTAACTAAAAATCTTCATTTGAAGAAAACAGAATTTTATTTACTCTGGACAATACTAGCAATAGCAAGAAAATGTCTAACTAGGAGATGGAACTCTAACACAGCACCCACCATGGAGGAATTTCTCTGTCTACTGAAGAAGTCTGCATTAGTGGAGATCAAAATTAAATAATTAAGAATCCATCCTAAGTCATTAGTTAACAACCCGTGGAGAAAGGTACTGACTTTGATTGAAACTTTACAACTGGAACCAGACTCTTCCTGATAATCTCTATATAATGTAATATGATTACTATTTATATTTGATCTGTTATTATCTTAATCTACTATTGTCAGGCTGAATGTAAATATTGTATATAGTTAAGAAATTTTTATTTAAATTGTAAACATTTCCATATTATATTATATGATTAAAATAAAAAAAAAAACTGAGCAAAAAACAAAAGACATCACAGTAGTTACAATAATTTAGCAGCTATGTATAGACAAAAGCAATCAGTATTATTCCATAAAAATAAATAATAGCATTATTATTTCTCCAATCATCGGAAACAATAGAAGCATGTGAAGGCAGTAAGAAAGAAAACATGCTTGCAATCACAACATGGTTTACAGGTGGCTTTGCTCCTATTTCCAAATGGATTGCTCTCAGTCTAAGTGACCACTTACACTGAGACAAACTGAGAGCAGGTGTTTTGTAATCTGGTCCTATAGTAAAGGACAACTACAGGAAACCATATACAATATCTGTTCTTGAACATTATTTTCTCCCCATCCTACTGCTCACATCACCTTTAAATGTCATTTGGCCAGAATAAACAATTTTTTCCACTGTTCTTGATGTTATCCATGAGTGTTTATTGGTACAGCAAGCCATTTTAATGCAAAACTTAGTGTCACACTCGCTGAATTCCCCAATAAGTCATCCATCAGTCAGAGTGAAATTTTCCATTGAATATATTTGTACATGCCCTGTCATAGGTTCATAGGTTGGTACTAGGCTATCAGCCCTAGGGCCTATGCAAGCCTAGCCATAACAATTCCCTGGATATTTCTTTCCACAATATTTATTTCTCTGGGCCCCTGTCTAGCAGGGCGACTGACATGATCCCTGGGGTGAATTTCCTATCTCCCATCCAATCATCAAGGGTCCTTTTGAAGAGGGCCAATGAGGTGCTCTGCTTGACATGTATGGGCAGTCTATTCCAGAGTATGGGGAGTCTCTGGGTCAGGAACCTATCCCTCCAGCATGTTTTGTTCATTGTGATGACAAGGTTTAGATCCCTGGAGCATGTGGCTCTGAGGGATTGGGATTTTTTTAAGTGGAGCATGTCCAACAGCTCAGGGTTTGACATGACCTTGTATGTTAAGCAGAGATCGCCTCTGAGTAGACGATATGCCACAGAGTACAGATGGAGTTTTTTTAGATGGTCAGCATATGGCATCTGCTTTAGGCCTGTGATTCTTTTAGTGAGGTATTTCTGTGGCCTTTCCAGCTGTTGCAGATGTCTTGTGAGGTACATACCAAATGGGGCGTTATACTCTATAATGGGTCTAATGAGGGATGAGTACAGTGGGACAATGACCTCCTTTTTTCTGGATGAAAAGCCCTTAGTGATGAGGTGTGCCACATAGAAGGATTTCCTGACTGTTGTGGCAATGTGGTTATCGAAAGTGAGACCACTGTGTGTCCCTAAGTCTCTCATCACACTTTCGATGTTTAGCATCCTGCCACCTATGTGGTAATTCATGGGTACATGTTTTTTTCCAAAGGGGATAACTATATATTTCTTGGCATTAAGCTTGAGCCCATGGCTCTGGCACCAGGCATCTGTTTCTGTTAGGCCTTTTTCACCCATTTTCTGTTTATCACCCAGTACATGTCCACGCACTAATTATTCACACCCTCATCATTTGCATTCAGTTGCACCCTTCTTTGTGCATAAAACCACTACTGGCCGCAAGCAGGAACTTCTTTTTCATTAATCTGTTGCTGCACATCTATATTTCCGTAATGGATTGTTCTGTTGCTACAGACTTGGCACATATTAAAAATATACTGCAAGAGCTGCCGTTTGTGTGAGGAAATTCAAAAAATAGTTCAATTAGATCTCAGAGTGCTTCTGGCTTGTGCTGCCTTCTTTTACTGGGTGAGTTTACAGAAATACATATTTATTGGGGGTTAATGAAGTAGTATTTGTTTTGTATATAGGAATTCTTCTGGATTAAATTTTAAATCCAGATGTGTAATATCTATACAGAAGACAAAAGTAAAATGTGTAAAAATTGATTTTTGTCAGAGTCATGCAGAGAAGTGACATTAAGATATACAATAGCTGCACTGCATTTTTAAATAAATCACACCAGTTGAGAGCATTCAGATCAGTTAAGTGTATGCTTCTGTTCCGTAACTTGTAATTTCTGAATGCTGTTTTATTGTTGAGTTTGGTATTTTTGGAGATCACTTGCAGTCTGATTTGCATATCACCATATTTTTCTCCATTTACTGTGGGATCATAATTTATATTTTGAAGGTAAATTAATACAAATTAGAAAATTTGTGAGACTATTACTTTTTTGTATGTAGTTTACTTGGTTTTGTCATGAAAGAGAGGTTATTTGGGGGATTAAATGTTTAATGAGAGTAATTATGCAAACTGAATTTACTTTGGATATGCAGCATAATAATTGCAGAACAGCTGTGTATGCACAATTCATCATGTTTTTTGGGTGCATTTAGTTATTTAATCTATTTGCAAAGATAAAAAAAAGTTTTTTTGACTTTTTTTCTTGTAAGTTAAGCAAGAAAATCATTCATCCGGTTGAACAATTAAAATGGATCTTTTATTTTATTGGAATTCGAGAAGCTGTGCATCAAATATGGATGTCGTTTTGTCCAAGACAGTTTGCAGTACATGATGTTTAATTATAGGTTATTGGCAATCTATTATTTCTGTATTTCTCAAAATGCAATCCACGTGATTTTTGAAATGTATTTTTAATATAGTTCTGCATTTTTTAATGTTGTTGTTCAACTGACAGATACATTTAAGCTTTAAACATTAATTGCTTTGTTTTGTTAGGCTGTAATAATATGTTAATTTCAGGTTAGAATTAGAGTCTGCAGATTATTACAGAGCATAGTGTCTTGACCAATTATTTTAATGTGACAAGTAACCAGTGTCTACAACGTGTTGTACTCCTATGCTAAATGCAATAATTTAAACGTGGACCATTGCTTCCTATATTTTATTATCCAAAAACATTTAATTTGATGAATGTAATAAGTATTTCAGCTCACATGAATTTGATTGTTCCATTGTATTTGAAAAGCTAGGTAGTTGATTGCATGCAACACTGTGGTAGTTTTGTTTTGTAATATTTTGATTTGATCTGTTATAGATACAATGTCAAAATGTTTGCAAGCAGACATATTTTATATGCTACATTGCACTTAGGGTTGTTTTCTGTTGCTGGTGATTAAAACAGCAGCTGTGTAGTGGGTTTAGCACAATTTTAGTTTTGGTTAGAGATGCTTTTGTTAAATTATTTATTTTAATAGTTGAGTTTTAAAATGCTATAAATGGAGAATCTAATAGACACCAGGGAAGGAGTCTCTACAAGTAGCTGTTTGGCTATAGTGTTATTGTCTTTGAAAAGCTGTTATATGAGGGCCTTGGTTCTTAGTTTTGCAGTGTAGTGTTACATGTTTGTTAAATGGTACAAAGTCTAGGTAAAAACATTACGCATACTAGTTTTGTGTCTTTTTCTCACTACCCACATGTGTTATATGTCATAGAATGTGTGAGATGTGTGGAATGAGTCTTGAGCATATTATGCACAATTCAGTATATGTTGTAGAACAGTTAAGATATGTAGAGAATCATGAATACAATGACCCGATTGGGTATGAACCTAACCAGGCATATCCAACAATTGGAACGTCCACAGAGGTTCCTCACTAAAAGAATACAGGGAGTAAGTGAAATGTCCTATGCAGACTGTCTCAAGGCCCTATCCCTGTATTTTGTCTCCTACAAGCTTTTGAGGGGAAATCTATGCCTGGCATACAGGGCATTGTCAGACCTCACTCTGATGGATTTCCTGCATATCCACAAAACAAACATCACCAGAATTACTTATTCTAAAGACTTAAACCTTGCCTGTGATATAAATAGGACCTGCTGGAGAGACAGGTATATTCCCAGAAAATACCCCATCTCAGGAACAGAGTTCCTCCCTAACCCAATTCAAGTGTAACTTGCACAACTAGATGGGAAACAAGAAATTCATCCCCAGACTAGCACCTATGTCTCTAATGGACACAGGCAGCCTTTACATGGTTCATCTCCTAGGCCCCTGTTTTTAATGTTTTATCTCCCAAGCTTCTGCTTATACTTATCAAGGGCATCAAAACTTGTCAGAGATTTGTGATGCATAGCTAGGCTTCAAAAGGCCCTTGTGGTCATTAGCCTAGTAAACACCTATGAACCTATGAACAAGGGCTTTGCTAATTTTGATAGAGAAGTATTTGCATAGTTAAAAAAACTCAATTAGATGCATGTGCTTTATAACTTTTTAACAAAATAATAACAGTAAATGTCTCACACAGCACAAATGGCACATTTAGCATTGATTAAAAAGAAAGAAGGACTTCAGAGAAAAAGCTAGTGCAAAAATAGTTGAACTATTTTTGAACTGGGCTGATATGGGGAAAAATAAAGACCTTCAACATCTTTCAAAGGTATTAACCATAGCAGTGTTACCTTGAAATATTTGTCCATCCACTTTTAAATCAGAAATAATTGTTGCTAGGTCTATGAACCTATGGCATGTCATGGCCAAATATCTGGAAAGAACCTGAACATACTCCACATAGCTGATATGTTACTAAGCCCAGTGTATACTAGTATAAAATGCAACCTGTAACAATTTAATTCACTGCCCAAACCTTCTACCAAATTTAGACATCTGTTATTTTTCAAATAATTAAAAGAATGAATGAATATATAAATCAACTAATTAATTAATTATGAAATTAATAAATATATAAACAAATAGATTTTCTGTCAGTCTATGTTTTTTAAGTTTCAGTACAGGTTGTCTGACTAATTACATTCCTTATAATTTATGCTTAAAGCATCAAGCCTGAATGAATGAATACATAAAAGAACATAAACTATATTTGTATTTATTCAATATTCCATTTATTATTGGCCTCTTCCTGGGTATGCATACAAAACTGAAAGTCAGCACACATGAAAATGATTCATATTTTATATTTTTCAGAAGAAGACATGCTTAGAAGCATTAAGTAATGCAGGAAACACATAAGGATATAACAAGGGTAGTAGTGGACAAGCAAATCCCAAGGATTTTTTAAACAGCTGGATTACTATGCACATGTTAAATTTATTCCCTGACACCATATCTGCAAAATGGTAAATCTGTAGATATTATGATAAATGTTTTTATTTTATGTTTCACAACAGTAGCATGATGGTTCATTAGTTTAGGTTTTTCCTTTACTGCTTTGGGGCTTCATTTCTAAAACCTGCTCTCTTCAGTTTTTAAACTTTGCATGTTCTACTTGAGTCAGCAGTGTTTTCTCTGTGTACTATTTTTTCACGTTACAAAACCTGATGAATGAATATCTATTCTTTATTTTTAAGTGTTTTCCCTTCACAGTTTCCTGTGTCCTAGATAATGGCTCAAAGGGGTCTAAAACAGATCTGTTTTCTTGCCCAGTTAAATACATAAATTCAGAATTAAATTATACATCATTCCCATATAATTTCCTGATACATACAGTGCTATATGTACAAATTGCAGAAGGACTCATTACTGGACACATTGCAGGTGCTGCTAAGAGCATTTCTGGCTGACATCAAAGATTGAAACAATAGTAATTTCATGAACTTTCATCATACTTTGACTTAGGAATGGGGTCTATTCCCATCATAGTATTAGAAGCCAAAATGATTTGGAGAAATTAAAGGTGGAAATGCTATGTGAAATAGGAGATGAGTACCACTGAACAAGATACTGTTCATAACAATTATATAGGTCTCCTAGTAGCAACATCAGACATGGTTTACAAGTTACATATTATTGTATGAGAAAAAAAATGTTGCTGTGTTTAACATATGGTCAGAACCAAATATTAGTGCATATGTAGTGTAATGAACTGTACAATGAATGTGATCCTTAAATTGTTGTACAATGCATTGTCATGCTCAGGCACTGGCTAGCAAATACAGATGAATCACGTAACAAACTGTTAACTAACAGTGGTGTATTACACATTTTACAATGAGTTAAGTGTTGAATAGACAATGAAAATAAATAAATCACATATTTATCATGAGTGATGTAAAATAAATTGCAATAATAGCCTGAGCATAGCTACTACAGCACTTGGGTAAATGTTTCAATTTTGTACTTGTGCATACTTAGACATATTACTGACGGGGCTGCTTGGGTAAATGTTTCATTTTTGTGGTTGTGCATACTTGGACATATTACTGACGGGGTCACTTGGATAAATGTTTCATTTTGGCATTTGTGCACACCTGGAAATATTATTGCTGGATTCTTAGGGTAAATGTTTCACATTGTACTTGGGCATGCTTGGACATAGTAATGAAGGGATCACTTGGCTAATAAACTTTTGTGGTTGTGCATACTTGGACATATTACTGAAGAGTCGCTTGGGGATATGTTTCATTTTGGTGTTTGTGCTTACTTGGACAAAATACAGCAGTTTTCGCTTAATTAAATGTTTGATTTTTGTGGTTGTGCACACTTGGACATATAACTGAAGTGGTTGTTGGGGTAAATGTTTTATTTTTGTGTTTCTGCATACTTGGACATATTAATGAAGGGGTTATTGGGGTAAATGTTTTATTTTTGTGCTTCTGCATACGTGGACATATTACTGAAGATGTCACTTGGGAAAATGGTTCATTCTGATGCTTGCACATGCTTAAACATTTTACTGAAGAGATTGCTTGGGTAATTGTTTCATTTTTACAGCTTGTGCATATTTGGACATATTACTTGGGGAAATGTTTCCATTTGGCACTTGTGCAAACATGGGCATATTAATGAAGGTGTCATCTGAGGAAATGATTAATTTTAGTGCTTCTCCATACTTGGACATACCCATGAAGGGGTTGATGTAGGAAATAATCCATTTGTGTGTCAGGGAAGAGCTTGTGCATATATGGTCAGACTGCTAAAGTGATCACTGGGCAAAATAATTTATTTTGTGTCACTGCAATGCTTGTGGATACTTAAGGCAAACTAATTACAGGGCTGCTGAGAGAAATAATTAATTTTTGTGTCAGGGAATTGCTTTGTGCTTAATTGGACAAACTACTGAATGGGTGGCTAATTCCATAATGATCCTTTCAATAGCCTTTCAGATAAGGCTCTTCAGATTTGTGAGTCTGCATTTAATGGGATCAGTTGATGGCTTGCCCTTGTGCATGGTGTTGACTGTTTAGGTCCTCTACTCACCTGGCACATAGACTGTCTTGCATCTAGTATTGAATGACCACTGCAGGGCGTTTGACAGGTACTGTTTCAGGTCTGGGATTAGTCAACAGGTTATGTTGATTGGCACAGGACAGCAGTGTTCTTAACCTTTGATACTGCTTTATGGACTTGTTCATGGGACAGTTTGAGGTAGCATACCCAGAAGTAAGTAGATCTGGGTAATGTTTGCATACAGGTGTTGGGGAATGTTGGGCTAACAGGGATCGTTTAGAAATGTTTGATTTTTCTTCTTGTGCATATTTAGATATATAACCAAAAAAAGGAATAGGTGCTTAGGAAATAATAACCAAAAAGTGTAAAGCACAAACACTCCACCATTTTCAAAACTAGTAGGAATTTAATGATGTAAACACAAAAAAAAAAAAATATTAATGTTAAAATCAGGTACGTTTTCATCGCCAACTTCTTCAGATAAGCTAAACACACCACCTTCATTTAAATATCAATTCTACAGTTGATTCCACCCAATGAATGCATACAATGAATCCAATTTACTATTGTAACTAAGTAATTGGGATTCACTGTGTGCATTCATTGGGTAGAATCAACTGTAGAATTTATATTTAAATGAAGGTGGTGTTGTGTTTAGCTTATCTTATGAAGTTGATGACGAAAACGTACCTGATTTTAACGTTAATGTATTTTTTTTGTGTTTACATTATTAAATTCCTACTAGTTTTGAAACCAGTGGAGTGTTTGTGCTTTACACTTTTTGCATATTTGGATATATAACTAAAGTAATAGATGGGGTAAATGTTTTATTTTTGTGTTTCAGCATATGTAGACATATTAGTGAAGGGGGTCACTTGGGTAAATGTTTCATTTTTGTGCTTCTGCATACTTGGACATATTACTGAAGGTGTCACTTGAGAAAATGGTTCATTTCCATGCTTGCACATGTCTAAATATATTACTGAAGAAATTGCTTGGGCAACTGTTCCATTTCAGTTACTTGTGCATAGTTGTACATACTACTGTAGGGGTCGCATGGGGAAATGTTTCATTTCAGTACTTAAGTATATAAGTGAGGAGCTGGGACATATGATTTATGTTTGTCTTTTTGCATACTATGACACATTAATGAAGGGGTACCTTGAGTAAATGTTTCAGTTTTGTGCCACTGCATACTTGGACAAATTACTGAAGGTGTCACTTGAGAAAAAGGTTCATTCTGATGCATGCACATGCAGACACATATTTCTGAAGCAATTGCTTTTGTAATTGTTTCTGTTTTTAGTGCTTGTGCATACCTGGACATATTACTCATGGGGTCACTTGGATAAATGTTTCAATTTGGTGTTTGCGCATACCTGGCCATATAATGTAACGATCCTTATGGTAAATGTTTCACATTTGTGCTTGTGCATGCTTGGACATAATCATGAAGAGGTCACTTGGTAAATGTGTCATTACTGTGTTTAAGCATACTTGGACGTATTACTGAAGGGTCACTTAGGTATATGTTTCATGTTGGTATTTGTGCTTACTTGGACATATTAAAGAATGGGTCACCTAGTTAAATGTGCTTCTGCATACCTGAACATATAACTTAAGTGGTTGCTGGGGAAACTGTTGTATTTTGTTGTTTCTGCAGGCTTGGACATATTAATGAAGGGGTCACTTGGGTAAATGTTTCACATTTGTGCTTGTGCACATGCAGTGTTCATGCCTACTTGGACATATTAAAGAAGGGGTAGGTTAGTTAAATGTTTTATTTTAATGCTTGTGCATACTAGGACATATAACTAAAGTGGTTGCTGGGGTAAATGTTTTAAGTTTGTGTTTCATCAGACTTGGACATATTGAAGGGGGTCATTTGGGTAATAGTTTCATTTCTGTGTTTCTGCATGCCTGGACATATTACTTAAGGTGTCACTTGGAAAACTGGTTCATTTTGATGCTTGCACATGCCTCAACATATGGCTGAAGAAAATGCTTGAGTAACTGTTGTATTTTTAGTACTTGTGCATGGTTGGACACATTACTGAAGGAGTCACTTGAGGAACTGTTTCATTTTGGTAGTTGTGTATACATAGACATATTACCAAAGGGGTCACCTGGTGAAGTGCTTCATTTTAGTGCTTGTGCATACTGGGAGATACCAGTGAAGGGGTTGATGTAGGAAATAATCTATTGGTGTGTCAGGGAAGTGCTTGAGCAGATATGGTCAGACTGCAGTATTGATCACTGGGCAAAAGAGTTAATGTTGAGTCATTGTAGTGCTTGTTCATATTTGAGTCAAACTACAGATGGGGATTACTGATACAATAATTCTCTTTTGTGTCATGGATTTTTCTTCTGCTTAATTGGGCATTATGAATCAAAACTAGCCAATGAAACAAAGGCGAAACCACAAAGCCTTCTTTACTTTTGTCAGGAACATCCATGGCAAAGCCCAGGTTTGCTCTGAATTAGTACTTAACAGTATCACTTACACTGATCCTATTGACTTAGCCAACCTGCTAGCAGATAGGTTCAGTGCAGACTTCTCCCCCCGTCTCCTGCCAAAGGCACTTTTGACATCCCCGATACTTGTCCTACACGTCACATCTCAATAGAACCAGTGTTAAAGGCCCTATCCAAGGCAAAGAACACAGCTTCCATGAGATCTGATAGTATCCCAGGCTGTATTTTATACCATCTCCAGCAAGAACTAGCTTCGCCATTCAGCACCCTATTCAACCAAAGTCTAAGTACAGGCTTCATTCCAGCAGAGTGGAGAACTGCCATTGTCATCCACTTGCACAAAGGTGGTGTCACTACTGACCCTGGAAACTATCAACCCATTAACATGACAAGTCTGATCTGTAAAGCCATGGAGTGTATTATTATGGACCTCATAAATGAGGACATAGGCAATGTCCAAGCACTTGACCCGACCCAGATCAGATTTGTCAAGGGCAGATCTTGCCTGTTGAACCTGGTTGACTTTTTTGAGACTGTCACCAAGGCCCTGGATGAGGAAATGTCAGTGCATACAGCTTACCTTGACTTGGCCAAAGCCTTTGACACAATTGCCCACTCAGGCATCATCGAAAATATAACACAACTTGGTGTAAATCCCTATCTCATCAGGTGGGTGGCCAACTGGCTCACCAATAGGACCCACAAGGTCAAAATAGGTGCTTCCACCTCCAACAGCAGACCTGTCACTAGTGGTATTTCCCATGGATCTGTCATGGGACTCCTACTGTTTGGCATCTACTTCTCAGAGGTCCAAGCAAAGACAAAAGGCCTGTGGCTGACCAAGCTTGCAGATGACTGTAAGTTGGGTGCTGTCAATGACTCCCCAAATGATGTTAACATACCGCAAGAGGGTCTCACAGCAACTAATGACTGATGCCAAAGTCATGGCCTCAAGATAAACACAAAAAAGTATCATCATATCATTCAGCAGAAACATGGCCCCTACTGATTACCACATCAATGGCAACCCCATAAACACACAACCTGTGATGACAGACCTGGGTACTCAGGTTGATAACAGTCTCACATTCAAGCATCATGTAGTGGTAGTGGTCAGAAAATCGTTTAACTTGGTTCATCTCATAAGTAAATGGATTGCATCCAAAAAAAATGAGGTTATTACCACTCTATATTCCTCTATATTAGATCAATAATTGAGTATAATGCCCCATTTGGTATGTACATCTCCAAACATCTGCACCAACTGGAAAGGCCACAGAAATACCTCACAAAGAGAATATATGGCCTCCAACACCTATTCTGTGTGAACAGGCCCAAATCACTATCACTCTACTTGGTATTGTACAGATTGTTCAGAGGTGATCTCTGTCTCACCTACAAAGCAATCTCAGACCCTGCCCTACTAGAGATGCTCCATATCTGTAAGTCTAACTCATTGCGCATTACCCACTTGAAAGGCCTGAATCTAATATGCAACATTAACAAAACCTGCTGGAGAGACAGGTTTGTTTCCCGGAGGCTGCCCTGTCTCTGGAATAGACTGACCCGCTTCAATCGCAACCTTGATGAGTGGATGAGAAACCACAAATTTGCCCCAGGGGTTCCACCTGTGTCTCTCATTGTCAGGGGTGGCAGGTGCTGACTGAGGTTTCTTTTTTGGGGATAAACTCTTGGCTAGGCTTGTAAGGGTTCCAGGGCCATTAGCCTAGTAACCTGCTATGATCCTATGAATGATGTTAAACGTAATGGAACGAACATTGTTCAGTGCCAGCATTGTGCAGTTCGTACTCATGCTGGAGTGAGCAACTGTATGAATATTACATGGTAATGCACACGCATTTGATTAAAAATTTTTGGGAATTTAGGAAGTGAAGGGTAGATGGTAATGTAGCAGTGGGTTAGATAGTCAGAGGCCATGGATCTATGGTGATCAACTTCCACAATGCAAAGAGGGGAATTAAATCTACAGTAATAAGACTGTTTTTTTTGGGGGGTTGGTTTCCAATTTACAATAAAAGTATTATTATTATTATAGATGGCATGACTGAAGCTAGGCTTACACACACAAATTACAACTGTCAATGTTTATTTAGCAATGCCTTTGTTCGTAACACAGGCCTCACCTTTATACTTTTTTGTGTTTTACTGCAAAAGCATAAAGAACAGATATGTGTAGTGCTGCAAGATCCAGCAACAGGCAATGATGGAGGCATCATAGTGGACATCAATGTAAGATGTTGTGTGTTAGAAGCATTACAGCATAGTAATCTTTTACAGTTGAGTTTGCTGTTTAGATGTATGATAATTAATTTATATTGTTTATCTGTGGTTGTATTGTCTGAGGAGGCAGTGATCACCAGCATGGATTATACAGATGGAGAGGCAGGAAGAGATAATGCAGCACAACATGTGTCCACACTGGGAATTAGTGGTGGACCAATCCAGTCTGGCAGCATACATGGAAGAAACACCTTTAGTAAAACAATGGAAATAACAGCATCTGACAGCACTGTGTTGAAAGTCTGAGAGAGAGGCCAAAGGTGATCATGGACGCTGGGTAGTCAAACTAAGGTGTCACATACTATGATGAGTGTGGCAACACAGACTTCCACTGCAAAGCCTTCTGTACACAATGCCAAAAGTATGGCCTCAACATGGAAGGATGCCGTCACACAGTTCCCAGAAACTGCTGTATCACCAGTACAAGTTCTGAAGGACCACACTTATGTAAAGAGGGGTAACCCAGACATTGAAATGAGAAGTAGTACTGACATCTCAGTGATGGAGCAACCAGTGCAGCTGGATGTGTTAAATGGGAATGAACAGATGACAGAGGTGGACCTTTTCAATTCTGACTGACTAGAATTAGAGTTGCCTTCATCTATGGTGTGCTGTAGTACCCCTGTGAAAGGTAATGAAACCATTAACAGTAGTCTGACAAGTGACGCCCAGACAATGTCTGAAGATATAAACAACTGCCATGAAGATGACCCTGACTGGTGTGAGCCATCTACCACAATGTCCGTATTGGACCTTGATGGGATTATACAGTATGAAACTGTGGAGCAGCAGATGATGTTACAATGGAAATGTATTGTGTTTTAAGTCTACCTGGATCAACTGCTAAGAAGAATGATATGTCCTCACTGTAAAGCACCAGCATGTGCTGACTATGAGAAAAGATATGTTGGATCCATGTTTACAACCAAAGTAATGTGTCTGAATGGACATGAAATTGTAAGTTGGCAAAGCCAAACAGTCCTGGGTAGAATGCCTGTGGGAAATCATTTGAAAGCAGCAGCTGTACTATTTAGTGGAAGTACATATGCACACATAGTGAGGTTTTGTGCATATGTGGATCTGGAGTTCATTAGCCAGGCCACATTTTATGATCTACAGCAGGAGTACTTAATTCCAGTGGTTCAGCACAGTTAGAATACACATCAACAGGAACTGCTACAAGTTATTCAAGGGAAAACAGTGAGATTCTCAGGTGATTTTTGCTGTGACAGCCCAGGCTATTCAGCAAAGTACTGTTTTTATAGTTTGATGGATATGGATTCTGGATATCTCCTGGATTTCTCTGTAGAGCAACTTGGTGATGGAACTTCTTCAGTAGCTTTGGAAAAGAAGACATTCCTAAAAAGTATGTGGAACCTGCGTAGACTTAATGTCAACATAAGTGCAGTAGCAACGGACAGACATCAAGGGATAAGTGTGATGAGGACAGAGTTTCCTGAAATTGACCATCATTTTGATCTGTGGCATGTGTCAAAAAGTATTACCAAGAAGACTGTATCCATTGCCAAAAAAAGGACCTGGAGCAGCTAATGCCATGGTGCCGGAGCATTTTGGACCACTTGTGGTGGTGTTCAGAAACCTGTCATGGAGATGCACAGCTACTACTTGAAAAGTGGAAGTCTCTCATCCATCACATTACAGACAGACATGCCTGGGAGCATAGAGAGCACTTCCATGCCTGTGAGCATGAGATTCCATTGCCAGACCAAGAAACCAAACAGTGATTGAAGACTGGGATGCACCATACAGTGCACTGGTGAAGACTGTGACCAGCACAACACTGGTGAATGATCTCAAACACTTAACACAGTTCTGCCACACAGGCAGCTTGGCATGTGGAGAGCAATTCCATGCCTGTGAGCATGAGATTCCATTGCCAGAACAAGAAACCAAACAGTGATTGAAGGCTGGGATGCACCACACACTGCACTGGTGAAGATTGTGACCAGCACAGCACTGGTGAATGATCTCAAACACTTAACACAGTTCTGCTACACAGGCAGCTTGAAAGTGTTTCATGCTCTGCTCTGCAAGTATTGCCCCAAATCTGAGCACTTTTCAAACAGTGAAATGAAAGTACACACAATGCTAGCCATTTTAGATCACAACACCAATGTGAATCATCAGCAACCAGCAGTACATTACCCAAAGAGTAACTGCGTTAAAAATGGTATTCTGCATTACCGGATCGTGTATCCTAAGGTGAAGCAAGAATGGGTTGCAAAGCCAATTTTTGAAGATAGAAAATATGAGTATAATTCCCCAGGATAAAACACACTTTTTCCCTTCTACTTGCACAATCCACTATCACTACACTTTCTTCCTGTTACTTTAATCACCCTACTGATACTGCATGTTCATCTCCAATTTCATTGTAATCCTGACTAACTTTTATTCTAACTGCTATCATAATAATCCTAAATTACCATCTTTTTCACCATTCTATCCCAACTATTAAAGCAGTCCCTATAGATAAAAATCTTCCTTCCTAGTCTGTTTAGCACTATCCCCTTTTTGTGCTTGGAATTTTTTCTACATTAAACTGAGTCTAGCTGTCCCTTGAACCTTCTGCTTGAACTCAACCTTTCATTTTTTTCTAACTAAATCTCTGTCTCCACTCCCATTTTATGCCACAATAAACCTGACCAATTATTTTGTCTCCCTTCCATTCTATTCAAACTGTTAAATCTATGCTCGCTGACTTTAAATAATTATTTTTTTAAGTTTTTCTTCTTAACTATTGTATAGGATTTCATAATTACATAAGTGGATCAATGATGCCCTTTTAATAATGCTCTCAAGTGAAGCTGTGGTGGTACAGCGGTAGCGTTGTTAGCTCACAGCAAGAGGTTCTCCTGTTTGATTCTAGGCTGGAGTGCCTTCTGTGTGGAGTCTGCATGTCCTCCCTGTGGTCAAGTGGCTTCCAAAAGACATGCATGAATGGGCGTGCCTTCGCTGAAGGTTGGGTGTGGGGCTGGCAACTCGGCACTATAAAAATCTACTGCCAATCATTAGTGGACCGGAGTTCCGCTGTGGCGACCCCTAACCGGGAAAAGCCAAAAAGACAAACAACAAATAATGCTCTCAAGTAAACTTTAGTCTATTGTGTCCTTGTAATAATTGTACACTTTACTTGATTGTATGTATTGTATATAAACTTTATTCTATCGTGCATTTTCTGGAGCTTTTCTCCCCAGATCTTCACTGAAAATGGGCTCACACTCAGTCAGACTTTCCCGGTAAACAAATTTAAAATAAATAAATAAAAGAAATTACTATATCTTTGACATGATTGTGGATGTTCTCCTGATGAAGAGTAGAAACATTTCTGTGCCAAGCTTTGAGGTATTAATTACTCCAAAAATTATAGCCAGGTGCGAGAGACCAGATAAAGCAGAAGTCACTGCCAGGCATATATTGTGGTAAGCTAGAGTAATTCCTCTAGAAATAATAAAATCCATGTAGGCATAGTGTAGAGCCTACATGAAAGTTATCATGTCCATGTACATGGTTCCCCCTCATTAGCACGCTGTGCATATTAATGATGGCGAATTGCTGAGGGAGAGCCATGGAACATGGTTATTGAATCAGTGTAGGGATTGTGTGACTGTGTCTGCAGATGAGTAAACCACCCCCTGCACTGTCCAAGTACATTATATCAATGTATTTGTTTATTTTTTCAAGTTTTCATGGGACGGAGCAGAGCACAGGAAGTGACAAATGCCAGACATCTAAACATAGAAACTGGATGCATTTAATTTGTGATACAAAGGTCAAGTTTAAGCATAGCTTACTGGGTTAGTGTGTCCTGGTGTGGTGCAGTGCTTAACAGTGATTAAAATTATCTCAGAGGTATATGTAAAAGTATAGCAGCATTCCACATATCCATGTAGCCAAGTTGTTAGAGTTACAACCTTATGTGCAGTAGGTGCAGTGTCTGAATACATGGAAGGGAAATTAAGCATTTATTTTCCAAAGACAATTTATTATGATTATTTTTCAATTCTGATCTTCTGCACTCAGCTAAGCTCTGCTAAGACTTGCTCAGACCTGCTAAGGACTGCTTAAACAATCTCTGTTTATGCATTGCTTGGCAGTCCTTTGCATTGCTTGGCTGTGCTTAGCTGGTTTGCACACTGCTAAGCAGTGGCAGTTTAAACATGGCTCAGCACAGCTACACTGGTTTGCACTGTGCCAAGCAATGCACCGCATTTTTAAAAATTGTCCAACGGCATGTATGGGTGGGAAAACAGGCTATTTTAAGCTCAACAGGTGGGACTACAGCATAACTAGTTGGAGTTTAAACTGTGTAGGAACTGTGACAGGCACTGGAGAGAGTGTACACTTCTGGGTGCAGTGTTGGGGCATTCTGAAGTCCAGGGTCATGGTTGGACTCCTGGTGAAAGACCATGAAGACCAGCTGCTGTAGGGGCAGTTCCAGGGCTCATAGTGCAAGGCGGAGGCCTGGGACTGGCTGGAATACAATCTCACCAGTGCTACAGGTATCCCCCACACATGTGAGCAGGTCCATCACCACTATGACAATGTGAAGCATCGGAAGGGGATCTTCTAGATACCTGGGTCTGGGAAGCCTGGCCTAGGAATGCCCCACAAGCTTGTAAGTACTGTAACCATTGTTTCTCCAATACCTAATTGAATGTTTGATAGACAAGTATGCATAATGGTGTGCTTCTCTCCCTACAGCTGCAGAGGAGAGAGCTCGCAACCTAGAGGCATATGCTGGGCACTTAGCCTGGTTGCAATATGATGAGTACAGATTAATTTGCAATCTATAGACAAATAAGCAAGAAAGAGTAAAGCATTAACTGCCAGTAGGTACATACTGTAAAGACCTGTTTATTGCAATGAATATGGACGTAGGCTTGTACTGCAAGAAGTGACTAGTGCCAACTATAGTGCAATAAACAGGGAAGACTAAAGCATCAACCCTAATAATGTAAATAAAATAAAGTTTCTACTGCAATAATTGTGGAATTACAGCTATTGCAGCACCTGCATTACATCAACTTTTGTGCAATAAAGACTTGAAACTATACCAGTAACTGCATGAAGATACCATTAATAAAGCTGTGTTGTGCAATATGTGTGTAATGATGGCTGTTTTGCATGAAATCGATTATTACAACTGGTCTGAAATAAAAAACACAAAATAATACCACTACCTGCCACAAGGTAAGCTAATAAAGAGTGTTATGCAATAACTGTAGATTCAGAGCTGTATTACAAGCAAACCTCCCAACCGTCCCGAATTACTCAGATTTTACCAAGTTTTGGGGTCCCAATAGCGGGGTGCCAAGATTCCCGAGTGGCACCTCTTCATTTCCGATTTTTTTCATCTATTTTTTAAATTTTTTTTAATTTCCACGCTTTTGGAGCTGATGTCATCATGTGCACGATGACGTCAGCTCCATCAGCCTGTTGGAATTAAGCTTAAGGGATGTGCAGACATATGAGCACGTCTGTTTGAATACTGCGATGCCGTTGGGTCCTGAGTTCGTATGGATGTATTTCATTTAGAATAGAATAGTGAGGTGAGATGAGAAGTTCGTTATGTATTTATTTTAAGAATACCCTGTTTTTGAACATGGATAATGGAGTTCAGGTATTTAAGACATTTCACACAGAATGATATCTGGAGCTGGCAACTGCTTTAAGGGGTGTGTGTGTGTGTGTGTGTGTGTGTGTGTGTGTGTGTGTGTGTGTGTGTGTGTGTGTAGCTGCAGTGGCATTTATGAATTTATTTATTTATTTACTTACTTACAGACCTTTGTTTCACATTTCACATTTATTTCACATTTGTTAACCAGGATAGTCCGACTGGAGTCTGGACAGCAGGTGATGTCTGTGTTCATCAGAAATGTCTTGTTAACTGCATTAATACCACTAGGTTAGCAGCAAAGTAGTAAGTGTGAAATACAACGTTAAAATATCCCACAGTTTTCATTCCAGTTTAGAACTTGTAACTGATATGAGGACTAACTATGGGAAAACGTGAAGTAGAAAGTAAAAAAAAAAAATCAAAATATGATTTGTCATGTCATGTGGGGACCAAATGACCTAATAATTCCGAGTCAGTACTTTCTAGCAAGTAATATACTGCATGCTGGAATGTAAACTATTTCTGCTCCTATTATTTGAAAAGACTGCGAGAATTTAGGTAAAACTAGACCTCAAAATTCTTTTGGTAAATAAAATCATCTGACAGATATTTTAGATGTTTAAAGATGCCCAATGAATAATGACTGTGTCATTTCCATTTTTGCAAAGGTTTTTGAGGATAAAGCATATGAAGAGGCATTTGTTGAATGTATTAATATCTTGGAGAAATATATTTTTGCCATTACAATATACTGGGATATAAAAAGGTGCATTGCATTTTATAGCTGCCTGCCATTTTTAAGAAAAGATAAACAGTTCTGGTACAAGCCTTGCTGAGTTGTGAAGTATCTCTGTGTATTTTAGGACCTATCATTTTCATGCTGGGGCATTCAAAGAGAAAGGTAAAGATATTTTCAATGATATAAGTGATGAGTTCCACTTAAAAGCAGGTCTTTCAGACCCTGTATTATAATAATGCAGCCAAATAAATTTACTATGCTTGAAAAAAGTGAATATCAACAAGTTTAACATTAGTAAAATAAGAGACAAAAGCATTTACTAAAATGTAACCAAGCCAATTAATTGCATTAAGAATAGATTATTCAAAGTGCATTGAAACCAGCATCAGGTCATTAATAAAGGACTATACCATTTTCAATATGTATTCCTTTAATTCTAATGTTTTGATTGTTATACTATGTCAATGGCTGAATTTTTAGTAAAGAATTAAAGCAAATAAAGGTGGGATTTTTTTTTTTCGTTTTTTTTTTTTAGTATCTCAAAGGTATCAGAACATTTTATCCATTAGGTAAGCTCTGGATATGAAATAATTTAAGAGTATTTGAGATGCTGTTGTTGGATTCAGGACTCAAATCCCATAAGTACTCTTGGGGTTAGTGCTAAGAAAGGAAACATTTATGCAAGATGAAACTGAAGCAGGATTCTGTGGGGCTAAGGTATAAACAGCATATAAGCAAACTGGGACTTCAGTATTTTTCTTGCGTATATGAAAACAAACCATGGGTCTTTTTTTGGAAGCAGAGGTTGTGATGGTGCTTTTTCAGATGTAGAGATAATGGGCTTTGAATGTCATCCTTAGGAATATGCTCCAGCAGGGTCTGTCCCTCTTGCAAGGAAATTAGTCACAAGTGTGAAATACGAAGTTAAAATATCCCACAGTTTTCATTCCAGTTTAGCAGGGGAGTTCATTTACACAATCTAAAACAAACTAAAATAAATAAATGTGTGTGTTTGATTGAATTCACTACATAATGATAGGCATTTGAATTTCAGACTTCATTTTCTTCAGAAAATAAATGGCAACACAAAATATTTTATTCTAGCAATGTTCTAAGTTTATAAGATCAGTTAAGTATTTGAAATTTGTCCCTATTTGGGGGCTGTAATCCCCCATTATTGGCTTTGTCTGGGTGTTTTGTGCTAAGATGTTGAGAGCTATGGTGAGAAATGAGAATTTAATTCTGTTCTGTATTCCCCAATTATTGGCTTTGTCTGGGTTTTTTGTACTAAGCTGTTGAGAGCTATAGTGAGAAGTGAGAACTGAATTCACTAAATAGCCATTTAAGTTTCAGTCCAACTGTCTTTCAAGAAGCTGATGATCTGGCATAGGGTTATGTTGTTCTGACTGTAGTACACAGGGTCCTGGGTTCCAGACGTGACAGTGAAATGCATGGTGGTAACAGGTTTTATTCTAGCAACTTTCCGAAATTATACAAGACAAGCAATAATTAAAATGTGTCTCTGTTTTTTTGCCCTTTTGCCCCCCCCCAAAAAAACTGAAATTGAAAATAAGTGCAAGAAGCTGTGCAGGATGCCTATGGCTTACACTACTGTCATTCTATTTATATATTTACACTTTTATGATGGAAATGTTCTTAAATGGGCAGTTTTATTATTGGTTCATGCGTTTTGTTTCATTGCCTACTGGAAAAATGTTCAAACTATAAATTTAAAATGTGCTCTAACTTAAGTCTAACAATCGTGCTGTATTATACAAGGAATATAATTTAATAAAGTCAGGAAGGTGTATCAAAGAACACATGTATGTTTCTTTTGTGTGCAAGGAGCCTATGATTTGAAAAGAGCCCAAAGGTAATCTTTATCCACCACTGGCCAGATGCATTTTCTTTGGATGTGGTGTGGGTTTCAATGCTGTTTCAATGAATGTGAGTTGAGTTTCAAGGCAGAGAAGTTTTAATGCCAAGTGTATTTTCATTGTGAGACAGTATTGCTTTGTTTAGCAGATACCTATTTGTGTTTGTGCATTGTGCTATAAAATCTAAAAATAAAATCCAAATAATCATTGTAGAAGTAAAACAGTATGCACACATTAGTGTTTATAGTAAATGGGGTGAAATAACCAGGTAATGGGGCATTGGAATAGCTGCAGGGGGACTCTGGTGCCATATTTTGGTTGTCTGTTCTTCAGCTTGCGTTTGAAAGTTGTTATCCCATAATTCCACCAGAGTGGACGGGGTTATGTAATTATGTATGTAAATTTTACGTTAATCAGCGTACAGATTTGTACCTATTTTTCATGGGCCTTGTCCAGATTTTTGATGATTCCAGGTTGAGAGGTATGATTACAAGAAATGCATTATGACACCTGTTTTGCAATAACATCTGAAGCAATAGCATTAACACACAAGGTATATTGTGTATATCTGGATTGTCTTGTGTTAACCATTGCTTTTCAGCTGTATGCATTCATGCTCCAATGTATGGTGCTGCAGGCAAGTATGACAGTGTAATAGCTGTAGACTGCAAGTATACTATCTGCAACTGTATATGGGTGAGGTAGCCAATCCAATAATCTGATATGGTTTGTAGACTTCACAGATATTTCAACCCACTAACAGTATATTGTGTACACCTGCATTTTATGTAGTAATGTATAGTTTACCTAGTATCTCTGTCATGCATGAATCTCATGCATGTGAGTTCAACTGTCACTGAAGTCTAGTATAAAACTGTAGTACTATTACCAGGTCATATTTTGTTTCCAGGTGAGCTCTAGGCAAATATCAGTCAGTCAGTAATTAGCAGTGGTGCTGTAGCTCAGTTTGTTAAATACTCTGTCTGAAGTGCATTTTGCCACACACAGAACAGGGTTCAAATCCAGTGCCATGTAGTAATAAATATTATTGAATCAGTCACGTATTGATGACAGATGTTCTCTCCACAGGAAATACAGGTAAATGGGTGAAGTAGCCCTTATTATGAGTAAATAATTTGTGTGTTCAGATGTAACAGACTGCTAACAGGATTGACCAGGAATGTGATAAGACGTCATAAAATAAAG
The DNA here is from genome assembly GCF_019279795.1 of Protopterus annectens. Taxonomy (NCBI): domain Eukaryota; kingdom Metazoa; phylum Chordata; order Ceratodontiformes; family Protopteridae; genus Protopterus; species Protopterus annectens. The sequence continues at coordinate 1,581,698,147 of NC_056731.1, read as the reverse complement.
GCAACAAGTACAATAATAATAATAATAATAATAAAAAATAACATAAATAAAATGTGTAATCTTGGTATGGCTGTATGACTGGAGTGCCTGTGAAAGTTTGCTGAAGTTCTAACCCCATGCCTGCCAAGGAAGGCATGATCGTTCTTTACACTCTGTACTGTGCACATACATGACTCTCAAGTGTTACGCTGTCACGGAATGTAATTACTGTTGTCAATGGAGCCCGCAGGATTTTTTGCAGGGGGTGCAAACCCAGAGCCTTGGCCACGCAGCCCCACCCCTCCACCCACGCAGCCATTCCAGTGTCCCATTATTTGGCTATTTCTCCCCATTTGTCATAGACACTGTTCAAATCTCTGTGTGCATACTGTTTTATGCTTTACTTTTACAATGATTGCAGATATCTGGATTTCATTTACAACTTTTATTTCAAATTTTATAGCACAAACACTGATAAACATTTACTAAACCTAAACAAAGCAATAGTCTTACAATGAAAACAGACTTAGCATTAAAGCTTCTCTACCTTTGAAACCCATATTCACTGAAACAGCATTGAAACCCACATTCAAAGAAAATGCATCTGGCCAGTGGCAGGGTAAGTTTACCTTTACACACATTTTTAGAACCACGCAAAAGTTCTTTGTTTCACCTTCCTGACTGTTTTAATTATACTATACGATAACGGAATTATATCACTTGTATAATACAGCACCACTTGTTAGAGTGTGTTTTAAATTTAAAGTTTTGAACATTTTTCCTTTAAGCAATGAAACATCATATGAAGCAATAATGACAACCTGCCCAATTCAGAACATTTCAACCATAAAGGGCCAGTCAAACTTCTGTCATACAATCCACCAATATCAATCAATATGCAGAATCTCTGGAGAAGTAAAAGTCATCTGAATAATTCCACGTTAAAGAGATCTGAAACCAATAAAGAGGTTGTTGCTAGAAAACAACTTTGTATTTCAGTGTTTCATTTACAAATTCAGTGCCTGTTGCCCTTGAAGAATAAACTGCCTATGTTACATTAAAATAAATGGTAAGCTGGTATATTGCAATAAGGAATGGGTGGCAAGCTGAAAAACAGGTTCATAGTTATTAGGTGTCTCACCCAAAGGAAGACATACTAAGGACTGCAGTACCATACCCCCTTAAAATACAAATGTACATGCTGTAGGAATAGAACCTACAGCCCTTTGCATCAAGATGCAAGTATGCTATATGTTGTGCTAACACTGCTTTAAAATTCTATACCACAATAATGATACCATTTGCTAAACAAAACAGTTGTACGTTTTAAGCAGACTTACTATGAGCAGTAGTAACCTTCGCTTCCATTGAAGCTCACAATTCCTTGAAAATGCACTTGAAAATAAATTCCACCTGCTAGATCTAACTAGGGCATTTCTCTCGGTCTCTCTCTCTCTCTCTCTCTCTCTCTCTCTGACTCTGTCTGTCTCTCACACACAAACAAACACAAACACCTCAACTTCTTAATGCAAGAAATCTGGACAAAGCCTAAAATAAACAGGGACAGATATTGCTTTCATGAACTTATAATAAAATTGCTAGCATAACAAGATTTGTGTTGGTATGCATTTTTCTAAAGGATATGATGTCTAAAACTATTCAGCAACTTCAATCCTTTTTATGAGGAATATGGGGCAAAAATTTGGACATTTTGCAAAAACCTGTACAGCTGAGGGGTATGCTACCTCCCTTAAAGACTTTGTTAAACTGTCCTCCTTTCCACATATTTTTACAATGTTTACTCATTCCAGCCTTGACAATGTACATAAACAGATTTTGCCAAAGTTACAACAACTATAAACTCTGTGTGAACTTGTTTTTTTTTGAGAGAAAAGTATAAATGAACTCATGGCTATGTATATAGTTGAATCTCTCTGTACTGAAGTATTCCCTACCATGATGCTGCTTTAATAACTAGTGTGTTTGCATTCAGAAACATTTACAGTTTTTATACTGAATTTTATAGCTACATGAATTAGAAAATAAACAATTTCCATTTCAGAGCCTAAGCTAAAAAGTCCACTCCTTACAAGCACTCCTTCCACTGGAAAACATCTATATATGCATCATCACAGAGACCTAGTTCAAGACCGATGACAGCACTCCTTTAATGCAGAATTTCAATACCTGCCACAAGTTCTGGCCTACCACCTTAGATGAAAGGGTGATGGTGTCTACATATTCTTAAAGAACAATTCATTTCCAGACTTACTAGGTGAGATAATGATGTGGAACTCCTCTAAATCCAACTTGGCATTAACAAAACTCCTTACTCTGTCATACCCAACCATAGGTCCCCTCTATGTACCCCATCAGTCCATATCTCCTACCTAATTAATATGGTGTCCTTATGCATTAAGCCAACACCATTTTCTAGGAGATTTCAATCAACTATTCCTCTGTTAACTGGGAAACTTGTATATCCTTGAGTATGTATTCCCAGACAGTTCCGGATTTCATCAATACAGGATATCAGGATCAGTTAGTCTCTACCCAAACAGGAGTGATAAAATCCTGGACTTGGTCCTTAACAATATGGGACAACATTGGTGTCCAACTGCCACTTCCTCTCTAGTTAAACTGGACCACAAATCAGTCACATTCATTAGAAGACTGAAGCCAAAAGCATCTTCCAATACCTCTGTTTTCAGAGATTATGCTAAGGTTAATCTACTAAAACTAAGCAATGGCCTGAATTATGTGGAATCCTTTAATGTCAAATCCTATGCACTTGTAAATAGCTGCATAGACACATCTATCCCCCTCTGAAGTAAATAGAAAGCCACATTTAAGAATAATTCCATTTAGTCAAACCCAAATATAAACAGGCTTTGTAATAAAATAAAACATATTGCCTGTAAAAATAAATTTAACTCTCAAGATGCTAAGAACACTCTTGCTAAACTTAATAGGGAGCTTGTTACCATGATCAAATCAATCAAAGCCAGATATGAGGTAAAAAATAACCAACTAGGTGAAGGGTAACCAGAAAGCCTTCTTTAACTATGCTAGAAATCTCAGAAACAATTTGCGGCACTGCACAGAAATAATAGTAAATTATTTTAAATTCCTGGACATAGACAATTTACAGTACTTAACTACTTAGACAAAGGAGGTAGATGGGTGCCAGAAATCACAATTTGAAAAAGAAATTAGTAAACATTGGTTTAATTCAATTTCTCTACAGTTTAAACACTACCTAATGTACAGGTTGTTATAGGGTATAAAAAACTGTTTACCAACACCACATTCAGTGTCTGAAGCAGGTAGGACAAGGGAACTGTAACAATGTCATTAGAGCAACTGAGAAGACATACAGGAGCACATATCAGGGTAACCTAGTAACTTAGCAACAGTATAATGCACAACAGCAAATCTATTAAGATACTGAGACTTATTTTATTAAAATGCTATCACTAAAGTAAATGAATGAGAGTGCTGCCTGCAGTAGTTAACAGTCAAAGCACACCCAATTAAGATGTGCTCCAGTACTATAGAGTTAGCTTTTAGGGCAAATGGCAAAACTGGTCACCTAAAAATTTGCTCAGCAATTCCAGATTATCTCAGAATGCTGAAGTATGTAGTAAAAAAAAAGACTGCATTACATATTGTTTAATGCTGTTCAGAAATAGAGCAGATGAACCCAATTTCTTCCAGTGCAGGAAACAAAAAAAATGGACTGCACATTTTTGTAAAGAAATAAAATGAAGGAACTATGTTATCATTTGTTAAAGTAATAGAGATATAACCATCAAATCAGTGATAAAATTACCTCTATAATGGTTTAATTCCCATCAGTTTATGGCTTATGGCAAATGTCTGAGAACACAGTTATATTAAATAATACATCTGCAGCAACGGAAAACACAAGTATGAATGCAGAAGGAAAAAGAACAGATAACGTATACAAGGTATACAACTCATTCTAGATTATCACTTCAAAATAAGGAGGGATGTTCCAACACTTCCCATTTTAAGGAGTTCCAAATCTTGTTAAAGGGTTGCATATTAGGGTCATCAACCATCTAGTTCAAACCCAGAATTCTCTGCAGCACATAATATACAGCAATCATGTTACATGTGGCTTGCTACCACATTGATAAAGCATGAGACAGCCTTAATATGATCATTACAGGGCACTAAAAGGTCCCTATAGCTAATAATTTTAATATTACACATATTTTTGTGTCCACAGAAATAAACCTACCTTACACTCTCCTGGATTCCACATGTTGATTAGTTTCCTTTCAATATCCCTTCTTCACTCCCAAATGGCCCACTATCTATTGTTCTATCAGGTAGTGGTAAACACTGCCTGCACCTTCTCCAATGGTGCAGACAGCTGTGAAGCACGAATTGCGAGCGCTGGCTCTGAAAGAGACTTCCAGCACATGCTGTTGCCATACCTAACATATCTTCTGTTACGTAAAACACAAATCTTGGCACTGAAAATGGGCAAGCATAACAGCATACTGCCCCGTTTTTATAATTTTCGGTATACATACAGAAATATATAGACTATAGTGAGTGCACAGACACACAAATGTATGTCTGTATGTGCGTGTGTGTCATACTGTGGCCCCTAGTGACCGGTATGGGGTGGTGTGGATGAGTAAGAACCTATGCATTTATCCCGAATGAAACCACCACACACATTATTCCTATAAAAAGGAAGGGCTATGTAGAAAAAAGTTACTGTAGGAAAGTCTACTGAAGAGGCAGTAGGTAATGTAAAAGATAGAGACTCATTGTGAGAGATGATAGCCACAGAGCTTCCTTCTATTGTCATGCAAAAATCAGGAACTATTGGAGGATATCAGACAGAAATTTATTGGAAACAATCTGATAGGGAAATATCTGTAGATATACTTGGAGAATTAGCAGAACTGCATTTATGGCACTTATGAGGATATATCTATGTTTGGTGAAGAACTAGAAAACTCGGCTTGATTCAAGTTGGGGTGGGGGAACAAGAACTTTAAAACATTTTTGAATGACTATGAAGTACAGCCATGTTAGTTTTCATAAGGTGTTAACTGATTGCAAATAAACTACACAAAAACTAAATATTTTCCAGTGTGCATTAAATAATACCCTTTTTTAGCAGGCAAAGATTAGTCTAAAATATACCAAACTAAAATCTTTTGCACTCCTGAATTTCTGCTTGTAGTGTTAATTTTAAGTGAATTGGTCCCTTATTGTAAAACTGCTGCTGTGTGTAACCATATCCACCTGCAAAGACAAAGAAATGAGTGTGTCCTGCTAGCTTTTTCACAAAATATGATTTCTGCCATCAATAACAATTTAATAGTATATTTCTAAGTTACTGCGCCAAGAAAAGGACACGTGGGCCTGCTTCCGCATACTACCTGGCCGGCATACTGTAAGTAACGCAACTAAAAACCATCTAAGTTGCATGTTGAGCAAGGACTCTCTGTAAACATACAGTATACTACTGAAAAGTACATATTATGTTGCCACACACCTACCTGTCATTTGTAGATTCGTCCATGAAATCCAGTCCAAATGTCTTCTTCTGTAATTCAAATTTCACGTGGGTGTGAAAGATGAAGACATAAAACATCAGTTTTGCGTCTGTGCGACTAAGGGCGTTAAAGAAGAATGCCCTAAAAAAAAAATTGTTTTTTTAATTAAAAGAAGATTAATCTACCACTACCAGCCAGCCGACTCCAGGGGGGTGCAAGTGCACCCCCTTGCACCTGCCTGCGGGCACCCTTGACTGTTGTGTAATCCCTCTGTCACAGATGTAGCATTGACATGATTATGTCAATAGCACAGTAACACTATATCAGTCCACAATACATCTTGGTAGTTACATAGGTCCACCTGATGTGCAAGTGTTCTCTGTAGTTGTGTACCTGCAGGTGTTACTGCTTGGCCCATACTGTCTCACGTGGATAGCTTGAGAGGTATGTACATGCTACAGCAGCTATAGGAAACTGTTATACATAATGGAAGGACAGACCTGTAGATAATATAGCAGTACTGTTCATAGGTTCAGAGATTAGTACTAAGCTAACTGCCCTTGTGGGCCATTTTAAGCCTAGCCACTTACCCCATGTGAGAATCAAACCATGTACCTTGTGTCTATAAGGTAAACGCCATAACCATTATGCCAACTTCCCACCCCCTGTTGTAAACTATATAGCCTATACCAGTATTAATGGACTGCATTTCTCTCTCTCTCTCTCTCTCCCCCTTATCTTCATCTAAATTTATTATTGTTATTCATTGGTTATGGTTTACTATTGACATATGTTGTTCTCTAAACTTTATTTTGGGACATGTGTTTTGTTATTGTTATGTATTACAATGGTTGCATATTAACATATCTTGTTGAATTACCTATGTTGTTGGCCTTATGCCGTAACTGTTACTGGTATGCTGTTAATATACTGATTGTTATGTTATGTATTGTTGTGTTCCATATAATATTCATTGATATGCTAATGGGTTATTTCCAATGTTCTTGCATGCTGTTATAACTAACAAAATGTTTTGTTCATAACTAACCTATACACATTGCTGTACCTCTACCATGACAGCATGACAGGGTAGGCTAGTTCTGGCTGATCCACCTTCCCTACCTCAAGCTGGTCATGGCACCGGGTACCAGCACATCTGAGACCCAGGCCAGTGGTGCCCCCTCTGCTAGCCCTGCACCACCCTCAGATGGAACGGCTTCAGGGGATGGGGCCCATCCCCCTTGGGAGCAGTGGCAAAGGAGTGGTAGTCAACTACCGGCCATGGTGAGCAGGATTGTGCATAGGATTAATTGTCTTAATTGATGAATATATAAAAAGAGAATGTGCAAGTTTGTGAATGTGTTCCATTGAAGGTGAATTGCTGAGGTACCAGGACTGGATTGATGGATTAAAGCTGCTTCTCTTTGTTTAACCCTCTGACTGCTTATTTTGTGGTGTGTCTTTTGAAGATTTGGTGTTTCTGCTTTCCAGTTTTATTATGGAGAAATCTTTTGCTGAAGGAGTTCAGAGTGGTGAGACACTTTCCTTTGCTGAATTGCTTAAGGAGAGAGAGCGTAAGTGTGCTGTCTCTGATTTATGGACTATGGACATTAATGATTCATGTTCGGAAGGTTTTGCACATCTAGAACGTGTAATGTCTAAGGAAATGACTATTTTCTATTATTCTAAGTTGCTTGAGAAATATGTGATGCTTAATATAACTCCTAGAGGCTTGCTTATAGATAAACTACCAGCAGGTGGCTTTAAGGAAGATGAAAGTGACTTGTTATCTGAGTGGAGGCAAGCAGGATTGCTGCTTAATTTGGTTAAAAATACTTATTAAAAGAAACCAGAGAGCTATGGACAGTTTGCATAAAAAAATAGCTGAATTACAAGAAGACCTTACCAACAGAGCTTCCACGGCTGTCTTTCAGTTAAACTTTAAAAATATTAATGATAAATTGAAAAAAATCGAGGGTGATGTTATGGCTAGGAAGAAATCCAAGCTAAATAGAGATATTCAGGACTATGAAAAGAATGAGATATACAACTGGCCCCGTAGAGGGCGTCGTTTCAATAAGAATGTTAAAAGACGTGCAAGAGGAAGTGAAGAAGTATCTTCATGCTCTTTAGTTGAGACTGAGGGAAGTTGTAAGAGCGTTTCTTTCGAAAATATTGCTAACGAGGGTCCAGATGGAAATATAGAGAGTAGAAGAGGTGAGCAGAGTTATCAGAAGAATTTTCCCAGTATGCAGACGCGATCCGCGAAGAACCAGGGTAAGACAAGTCATTTATCTGCCTCTAATCAGCTAAAAAAATAAAGTTAGACTGTCAGCGTGTTTTGGAAGAAAAAACGCCATGTGTACATGAGGTTTGCGTTTCATCTAACGTTGACTGTGTTGTAACTTCGAACAAGTGTGGTGATAATATCTCTTTTGAAGATTATCACGCTTGTTCTTCCAAGCAGGATTTAGACTATCAGTGCGTTTTGAAAGAAAAAACGCCATGTGTGCATGAGGTTTGCGTTTCATCTAATGTTGACTGTGTTGTAACTTTGAACAAGCGTGGTGATAATATCTCTTTTGAAGATTATCACGCTTGTTCTTCCAAGCAGGATTTAGACTATCAGCGCGTTTTGAAAGAAAAAACGCCATGTGTGCATGAGGTTTGTGCTTTACTTAACGTTGACTGTGTCGCAGCTATGAACAAGCGTAGTGATAGTGTTTCTATTGAAGATTATCACGCTTGTTCTTCTAAGCAGGACTATCATGTTTGTTCTTTTAAGAATTTGAAACACAGCGTTAACGCCAAGTTGGGACTGGGGTCAACTACTAAAAACAAGACTGTTGATGACTCCATTTTTGTGAATTGTGATGATAGTAATGTCAACTCAGGGCGCTTTTTGGAAAGTATTCAAATTGAAAATCATATTGACACTGTATGTATGCGTGGTGTTAATAATGAATTGTGTTTAGAAAATGTTAATAGAATTGGTGAAGATGGTGAACATAATGACACTTTTTCCATAAATGTGTGTTCAAATGTGGTTAACCTTTCTAATGAAATTTTGTCTGATGACATGCTTGGGGTTTTGTCTAAAGGGACTAAGTTCATACCCACCAGATTTCCTTCACTGGCAGACATAGTTATGGATGTTAAGAGTTTTGTACGTAAATTAAATTTGAAGGTTCACTTTTCTGAGCAAGAAAAATGCTCTGTAAGTGATGGTGAAATTTTGTTAGATGACTCTCTCTTGAATTTGAGTATATATGATTATGATGGTTTAATATTAGATCAAGATGAGGATGTTGATGCATCTGAACCTTTGGATGATAACACTGGCAATGAGGGAAGTTTTGGGAGGGGTTATGGACTTATTGAGGTGCCCCATTTTGCAGGTGATAGTACATATAACCCTCCTAAAAAGTCGCAGGCTATTAATGCTTTTGAGCATGTTGTGCTCTCTAAACTTGAGCAAGCATACAATATATTTTGTAGGAAGGAGAAGGTTTTCAATTTGAGTAAAGATGAGTGGTTGGCCCTCAAGATGTTAAGGACGAAGTTGGATAAAGTAACTATTAAACCGGCCGATAAGGGAGGTAATTGGGTCATGATGAACACGGAAAAATATGAAGACATTGTTAATAATTTGGTATTGGAAGATACCTATGTGAAATTGAAGAATAACCCTTTGTTGTTATATTGTGATGAACTGACTGAACTGCTGGAAAGAGGGGAAAGGCTAGGCTTCTTTACTGGAAAAGATGTGAAAAAACTTTCTGTAAGGGAACCTCGTCACCCATACATTTATATTATTCCTAAGATTCACAAGAATATTGTCAACCCACCAGGAAGGCCCATCATCTCAGGCATTGGTTCTTATGTTGAGAAGGTCAATTGTTTTTTGGACTTTCACTTTAAGAAATTTCTTCTTAAAGTCTGTTCCCATGTAAGGAACACTCAAGATGTATGTTTAGCTTTACGGGGACTTAAGTGGAAGGAAGAGTATTATTGGGCAACAGTTGATGTATCATTGTATACAAACATCAATAAAAGGTGGGGTTTAGAAGCAATGCAAAAGATGATGGGTGAAGGTCCACGCACTATGTTTTTGTTAAGTTTGTTGGAGTTTAGTTTGACGCATAATTATTTTATGTGGAAAAAAGACTTTTTTTTGCAAACAAAAGGAACTGCTATGGGTGCAGCTTTTGCCCCCAGTTATGCAGTGATTTATATGGGAGAGTTCGAGAAAGAATTTATGTTTCGGAATGCTTTTTTTGTTAATAACGTCATATTTTATAGACGTTATATTGATGATTTAATTTTTATTTGTAAAGGTGAAATGTCTTTGTTCAGTCAGTTTATGGAAGATCTGAATCAAAATTATCATGGGTTAGAATTTGTAGCACATAGATCACCACTTAACATTTCTTTCCTAGATGTGGAATTTTATATAGGGACAGATGGTTTGGTTCAACACAAACCTTTTAGGAAACCCACGGTGGTCAACAACTTTTTGCATGCCAGCAGTATGCACCCTCCACATCTGATTAAGGCTCTACCAGAAGGGGAAATTAAAAGGGTTCTGAGGAACACATGTGACAAAACCCTTTGGGAAGAGGTTTGTGAAAGGACTATGGGTAGACTTCTTTCTCGAGGATACGATTGTAATGAGCTTTTAGACATACAACGGAGGTTGTGTAGAACTCAGATAGTAAGGAGGAATAGACATGAGCACAGTCATAACTCTGAGATTATATTTGAATTAGATAAGATATTTTTTGTGTCTAGATATTCTATTTTTTCTGACACAATGGAGAAAATCATTAGAGGACTATGGCATGTTGTATGTGAAGATGTAATAGTTGGTTCTCTTTTTCCAAAGCACATTACCTTTTCTTATAAAAGGTATCCTAACTTAAAAGAAATGTTAAATAGGAAATTGGAACCTTTGGATAATAGTAATGTTGGGATGCATAGTTGTGGCCGATGCTCCGTTTGTGATAAAATTAAAAACATGCATGGGGTTAAAATAAATGGAAGGAAATATCTGGCATTTGAAAGGTTTGATTGCATGTCTTCTGGTGTAGTGTATATTTTGGGATGTGATTGTACCCTGCCCCTATGGTATATCGGTCAGACAACTAAGAAGGTTAAGATACGCATTATGGAGCATTTGAGTGACATTAGGAGGGGTAATATGGAGAGCCCAGTAGCTACCCATTTTTGTAATAAACATAATGGTAGTAGTGAAAGTTTTGTATTTAGTGTACTTGCCAGACCTCATTTTTGCACAGGAAACTTTAAAACTGCTCTGAATAAGCTTGAACAAAGGATGATTATAGGGTATCACACTTTATTTCCTGGTGGGATGAATTTAGATAGTGGATGAAATTTATTAGTGTAATAATTTTTTTGAATCTCATTGCAACTTGGATATATTTATTTCTTATTTTCTAAATGTGCATGTTAGTATTTATGTTATATGTGATAACGTATTATGACATGAATCATCTAAATTATATTATGTAAATTTAGAAGTTGTATTTAACAATTTTGATACTAAGGTAGCATTTATATGGTTACATATGTTGGATTTTGTTACAGCATTGATAGTGTTAAAATGTTTGATGAATCAATTAATTAATTGATTAATTGTCTTAATTGATGAATATATAAAAAGAGAATGTGCAAGTTTGTGAATGTGTTCCATTGAAGGCGAATTGCTGAGGTACCAGGACTGGATTGATGGATTAAAGCTGCTTCTCTTTGTTTAATCCTCTGACTGCTTATTTTGTGGTGTGTCTTTTGAGCTATGAACAATGCCTGCCCTTAGTCTGGTGCAGGCGTTGTTCATAGGAGCTATGAACAATGCCTGCACCGGACTAAGGGCAGACTCGACAACTTGGTGGGGCCTGGTGGCCCTTGCACTCAGCCTCCAGCACAGCCACCTTCAGGGCAGTGAAGGAGCAGTGTTGATTGCCCATGACTGGGGATCTCAATCATGCTGCTGCCATCTGGTGGCACATGCATCTCTGGTTCCACAAGACCCTCCACATCCAAGGTGTTTACCCTCTCATGTGTCACACACTGCCCCTATATGCTATATTGTCTGTCTGCAAATGCAACCTTTCCTACACAACTTATCTCACCACCAGTGGTGGCTGGTGACATCAAATTAAAGGGGGGCTGCAGGAGACAGCTGAATGGGTGGGGCCAATTGGGAAGAGTGTGGCCAACTAGAAAAGGGTGGAGCTATGTTCAAAACCACAGCAACTGGAACTTTAATTAAATACACTGCCCTTGGTGCCAAACCATCATTACGAGAGTCCAATCCAGACAAAATGAAGTGTAGAAGACAAAATATTTCAATGCATTGGCTACATGACAACTTACTTAATATCTAGATGGAAACACAAAGGTTGTGAGGCATGACAAAATAAATTACTTTTTAAATACATTACTGGAATGCCAGTCAAAAGCAAATATAAAAAAAAAACAAGCATCCCTCAACTCCAGCCACTTCTCCTTGCACTGCAGTTCTAATTATAATTTATATTCAGCTTTATAAAATTACCAAGTAACATGCTGAAAGTAGCAATCTCTGTGATAACCCGACTTGTAAAAATGTTTCTTATCCAAAAAAGACCTGCTGCCTGACAACAACTATCTACTTGTTTCATGGGGAAGACATGATCAAAGTAAAAAATGAACAGCAAACAAGAAACAAGCTCAAGATAAATTGCTTAAAGGATTACTGCACAAGTTATGGACCACACATGATAGACTGGCATTCTGTTTAGTTTACGGGTAAAGCCTGCAAAGATGACTGCAAGTCTCCAATAAATGTAATGAGCTTCTGAAAATACTGTAATCCTGTCCTTTATTACAAATACTGTCATATGCATTTCAATACCTAAGGCTTACGTTATCTAGTTATGTAAATATTCTCTGCATGGCAACAATGAACAGGCTTTCACTGTTAGTAATTCTTTAACAGTATGCTTATTAAAGCTTACTTGCATCTTACAATCTCTGACAAGCTTACCTGATGGTCATTAAAGCACTGCTAGTTAAACACAGAGCAACAGGGCACTGCAACAGCATGCATTTTCTGAATAATAAAAACATAAATCAACAGTATAAAAATATGACAGAAAACCAGAACATTCTGCAAAATCAAGGACAGATGAAAAGCCACGGTCATTCTTGTGGTCTATCTTGGATTGGGGAATAATCTGCACACTTAACTGCATAACTGATCCTTGCCTTGCTTGGACACATCCAGAGCCACTACAGTGGGGAGTGGGGTGCAACAAGTATGTCACAATTTGAAATGTCTTTGGCTGACGGTGATGGCTCTGACATTCACACCTCTCAACCTCAGAGCAAGAAATGTGGATAAATCCATACATAGAAGTGGGACACAGGCCCAAAAATAAGGACAATTTTTAAATATTGCTCTTATAAACTTAGAAAGATAATACAATAGTAGTAGGTCTTATATTAGTATGAATTTTCTGAAGGATATGAAATCTGAAACTCAAATATCTGCCATTATTTTTTAACTTCAATCTTTAATGATTTGCCACTAATTTGCTAGAAAAACACAATTTTATGAAAAACAGACCAAAAATGTGATGCAAAAATATAAAATTGCCACACAATACAGCTGGGATCCTGTCAAAGAAGGGACACCTTTTTAATATTAGTACTGTTAGTTTGAGCAGCTGACAAAATAAGAGCATCTACATGCATTTCTGAAATAAAAGCAAGCTATAACTCTGATCATTACAGTTATTTATAATTGTAAACCCTCCACATTTTCTTCCAAAACTGCCATTTTGTGGATGGATTATTAGGGGGACAGCAACATTTTGAGCCAAAATTGGGGACGGTTGAAGTTTGGATATTCCTAATTCTATAAAGCAATTTATTTGCACATACTTCTCAACTTCTTAATGCAGGAAATCTGGACAAGGCCAAATATATTGGGGGAACATACAAACAGTACTAAAAATTGCTCTTGTATAAACTTAAGACACTTGATAGCATGCATTTTTTTGAAGGTTATGATGTCTGAAACCCAATGTCTGCCATTATTTAGTGACTTCATTTCTAAATGATTTTCCAGAAAAAACACAAATTTTATATGGAACAAACCAAAAATAAGAAGCAAAAATCTATTCATTCTGCAATAATCTGGACAGTTGAGAGGTATAGTTCAGCCGGGGCTGTCTGAGTTTGCTGTCCTTCCCCCCTCACAAACTATGGTCGAATGCAGCCTCCTCCCTGCAGCCATTCCAATGTCCCATTCCTTGGTTATTTCACCCCATTTACCATAAACACTGTAATGTGCATACTGCTTTACTTCTGTGATGAATTGTGTTAGAAAAATATGTATTAACATATGTGTGCAATGCTTATTCTAATAAGGGAAGATCAACACGTTTTTATTCTATATGCAGCATTAGTTTTATTTGAGACTGAAAATGTGCTTTTCTTAAATTGTGCTTTCTGACACTGCAAGATGCACTCTGACCTAGTTTGCTAGCACAGCAAAATACATGTTTATGCCTTGGAAATGTACTGGAAAGCAGGTGATTTTCTGCTAGGTCAGGAAATTGAAAGGAGAATAATAATTTCTGTAGATCCATTCATTATAGACAATAAGCTCTGTTCGAGTTGCAAGATAGTTAGATATTATGAACAATAAACTGCTTCAGAAATCTGTACTTGCATTGTGCTTAAATTAGCCATAGTACCTAGACTTGTAACATCACATAGTAAGAAAGTTAAAATTGACCAGTGGTCATCAAGGCCATCCTCTTTTACTGAAAAATCTTTTTTAAAACTTTGAAGAGTCAGCGAGAAGTATGAGAAATATCTGTAAAATAACAAATTATGAACTGGTGATCTGCTACGTCAGTCGTAGTGGGCAATGTCTTGAAAGAAAGGTATAATAACTGTGACACTTCCTAATTTAGTCAGAAAAACTCTGTAACTGCATTTTTGTCTCCTTGCACAAGAATAGTTACCTGAACTGAACCTTATGCTTTTGCTCTTTTTAAAGTATTTTTCCTGTAACGTTTTTTGGTCCTTTTGGAGCCGGAAACCCTCGTTTAGCCTGGGATCAGATGGGCCAGGTGGCATGAAACTGCGCAGGGAAGATACCACACCGGATCTTCTTCATTGAAAGACCTCTGGCTGAATTGTCGTGCAAAAGAGGCCAGCCACTTTTCTGATCAATGACTGAAGGCAGGTTCCATTTGAACAGTGAGTGACCAATCGCTGAGGCTCAGGTAAGGTGAATCTACTTTTTTCTGTTTTAGATCAGGGACTTGATTGTATTTGTTCTGTAATAATTTTTTTAAAAATTCAGGGACAGAAATATTGCTATCTTGTCATAGATCAGGGAAACAGAATAAGTAGGCAGGTAGTCTGAAGAGACTGTAAACACTTGGTGGTACCACATTAAAAACAAAAGGGTTACGTAACATTTAAAAAAAGGTTATAACAAAATGGGTAATACGTGCACAAAAACAAAAAGACCCCAAAGCCCACCTTTAACTGAAGACACAAAATATATGCAATCACAGCGCGCCAATAACATTAAATATTATACTAAATGGGTTAATAAATATGAATTTGACGGGAAACTAGAAAGATCCTCGCTTATCAAACTTATTAGACAGTTAAAAAATGATTCTAAAGGTCGGGTTAAAAAACAACGTAAACTAGGAGCTCCTCAGGCACACAGGTGTATTGAGGAAGCAAACCGAAGAGAACAAAAGAATAAAAATTCAAAAGCAATGTTTCTAGACAAAGAGGATAATAACTTGGTTATAGCATCGGCCCCTCCGCCCACTCCGGTTTTGGTTCCCTTACCAGTTCCTTTACCAGAATATGAAGCAAAAGAACAAACTAACCCACCTCCACGATATCCAGTTGTTCCTATAAAACCACTACCGTTTGTTAGAGATCCTATCGAGACTAGGTCTTGAACACGTAATTTAAAAGGAGATATTGAATTATATCAAATGAATGGAAATTCACGGGCTATGAGTGAAGAAGAAGAGATATGCTCACTCATAGAAGTACCAAATCCTCAGGCAGGACAAGAAGGGCAGAACCCAACTCTCTTAGTATACAGACCGTGGACACCGGAAGACATCCAGAAAGCCACAGAGGGAATCCCCCATCCAAAAGTTAATTTTAGAAAGTTCTTAGAAGACTTACAGGGCATGAGATTAAGTTATCACTTCAATGGAGAGGAAGTAGAAAAAGTAGTCAGACAAATAGTAGGTCCAGATTGGCACATGATCAGTGGCAACTGGAATCCCCGTGACGCTGCACTTAGACCCCTCCCACATAGCAGCGCAGAACTAGACAACAGAGTGAAAGGCCTGACAGACCGAATTTCTGAGAAATGGAAGCCTAGGGCAGACTGGACTTGCATTAATCAATGCATCCAACAAGAAAATGAAACTGTTGATAGATATTTTTCCAGATTATTGGAATGCTTTAACAATCACTGTGGAATGCAAGTGCCTGAAGATCAGACACAAGATTCCCCATATGAGCAGCAGTTAAAGAATGCATTTTTAAAAGACAGTATTGCACCCATAAGTAGTTTTATTACTAAACATATGGTAGACCATCGTACAAGCAGATTACAATCACTGCTTGAATATGCTAGACATGTCGAAAGGCATTTTAACAACAAAAAGAAAAAGAAAGCCCAAGTATTTGCTGTAGAAGATAGAGAAGTTTATTTAGTACAGTCCTGACAAAAGGGCAAAAAGAATGCCCAGGGAAATAAACAATCTGATCAGCGATCAGAGGACTTTGAAGGGAGAAAGGAAAGAGGTGAGTGCTTCAAATGTGGGAAAAAAAGGACACATGGCAAGGGATTGCAGGAAAAATAAGAAAGCAGCAGTGGAAGACAAAAATGATGAAGGTGAGGACTGACTATATGAAAGTCAGGAATCACTATATAGGAATAATAGAGAAAAGATAAATGACAATGTGATAGAAGGAGTAGAGAATGTGATAATAGAGGAAGTGCAGGAAGCTACCGAAGAAAACAAAATATTAGACCTAGCCTTACTGAGCTTAGAGCTCTATTTGGCTGACACAAAACCAGAAGTGACACTCCTGGTAGAAGGGAGGGAAGTCAAATTCTTGTGTGATTCAGGGGCATCACAGACCCTGGTACACCCCTCCAAACTACCAGAAAATTCAGAATCACATGACTTTATACTAGTGAAAGCAGCTAATGGACAGCTGTATCAGGAGCCTCTCTCCCATAACATTACAATAACAGATCCTGTTTCAGGACTAACCCAGAAAAGCAAAATTGTTGTTTCTGCAAAATGCCCAGTGAATCTTTTGGGCAGAGATCTTATGCAACTATTAGGCATAGCAGTAGTTCCAACCATGCAGGGTATGGAAGGACAGCGACAGACCAATACTTTGCAGTGCAAATGGAAGGTGAGACATTTTACTGGTACAGCCAGGACTTAGTTACAACTGGCCCTGGAGCAGTAACTGAAGAGTTAATGAATGTAGCTATCAGTAAGTTCCCCTCCCTTTGCATTGACATACAACACCTGTTGCACTGTACTCTGTATTATTGTAATACACCGGGACCTGGTAAAGAATATGAACAAGAATTGTTCAAAAACCATGCAAACAGATTAGTACTGTGTAATTTGTACTGGGACACAAAAGGGAACAGTGTAGTTAGCTGTTCATTACCCCAGGAGTTCTTTTCACTTTACAAATCAAATCTAATACCGCATGTTAGTTTAACTAAAGAGGAAGATTTAAAATGGATAGACCTAGGAGAAAAAATCACAAAATGGGAAAAACAGACAGAATCAGAACTGTCAGAACAGGGAATACAAAGACAGAATCTGAACTGGATAACACAAACACATCCAGCAGTACACTTGTACTCCAGCAAAGACAGCTGAGAAGCCCTCTTATTAGAAGAGGAAGAAAAAGCTTTGTTAGACATACCAGAAACTCTCTGATCAACAGGAAAATCAGACGTAGGACTTATTCGCACAGCAGGACCAGTTACTATCACACCAAAGTCAGCATTCAGACCACAAAAGAGACAGTACCCCTTGAGAAAAGATGCAGAGGCAGGTATTAAACCTATCATAGCAGCTTTGCTTAAGAGGGGAATGCTGGTGGAATCCCCCGATTCACCATATAACACACCCTTATTTCCAGTTAGAAAAGCAAATGGAGAATGGCGTATGGTCCAAGATTTACATGCTGTAAATGACACAGTAATACCAAGAGCCCCTATGGTGCCAGATCCACATACCTTATTGAATGATTTAAAACCTCAATACCGATACACCCTGACAGCCAGTATTGGTTTGCATTTACATTTCAGGGGAAACGGTATACATATACGTGACTACCACAGGGTTATAGTGAAAGTCCAACAATATTCTCACAAGAAATGGCAAGTAATCTAGCGGGATTTATCCCACCAAAAGGTAGTCAAATTTTACTTTATGTTGATGACATCCTGCTGGCTGCCCCTACCCAGCAAGATTGTAAGGAAGATTCTATAGCATTATTAAAATTCCTAGCAGATGAAGGACACAAAGTAAGCAAAAATAAATTACAACTTTGGAGAAAACAAGTGAAATACCTTGGATATGTAATATCCAAAGATGGCAGAACACTAGATGAGGACAGAAAAATAGCGATTTTACAAGCACCAAAACCCACAACCAAGAAGGAAATGATGTCCTTCCTGGGTACGACTAATTTTTGTTGGAGCTGGATCCCAAACTATGCTTTGGAATCTGCACCTTTAATTGACCTGATTTTTAAGAAGCCTATGGCAGCACAAGATTTAATGCAATGGACACCAGAAGCAGAATTAACTTTCTGCAAGCTGAAACAATTAATAGCATCATCATTAGTTTTAGGATTACCAAATTATCACAAACTTTTTTTCCAAACTGTAGATTGCAAGCAAGGTTATATGACATCAGTATTGATTAACAGCATGGGGACAAGCAATGCCCCATTGCTTATTATTCATCACAACTGGACCCAGTGGCGCGGTCTCTACCCCACTGTGTACAAGCAGTAGTTGCAGCTGCAATGGCAGTGCAGGCTTTGGCCTCAGTAGTGTTATTCCTCCCTCTCACATTGAGAGTACCTCATGCAGTCGCAATCATTTTACTGCAAGAAAAAATAGCATATCTTTCCCCTGCTAGGCATCTTTCTTGTATGACTATATTGCTGAGCAACCTCACATGACAATTGAATGATATACTACTTTGAATCCGTCTACCTTGCTCCCAACTCCTGTGGATGGCACACCCCATAACTGCCTGCAGGTAATTGAGCAAAAGACACTGCCTAGAAAACACCTCATGGATGTTCCCTTGGATAATGCAAAGGTGACATATTACGTGGATGGCTCATGCAAAAGGAGTCCTACAGGACAGAACCTAACAGGTTATGCAGTAGTTTCTGATACTGAGATTGTAGAAGCGAAACCTCTACCACATAACTTATCTGCACAAGCAGCAGAGTTGATTGCCTTGACACGGGCATGTACCTTAGCAAAGGGTAAAAGTGTAAATATTTTTACAGACAGCCAGTATGCTTTTTCTACTGTACATGTTTTTGCACAACAGTGGAAGAATCGAGGAATGGTGACATCTACTGGCAAACCGATTAACCATGCACAGTTTATTTTAGATTTGTTAGATTCTATTCAGTTGCCTCAGAAAGTAGCTATTTGTAAATGCATAGCTCATACAAAACAACAAGATAGGATTTCAAACGGCAATGAGAGAGCTGACACAGCTGCAAAGCAAGCAGTCTCAGAAGCATTTCTTTTGAACGAGGAATTACAACCTTCTGAGATTTTAGACTTAGAAATGTTGAAAACAATGCAGACACTTACTACACAGGCTGAAAAACAAAGATGGAAAAGACGAGGAGCAATTCTCAAGGAAGGGCTGTACATCTCCAAAGAGGGAAAACCAATATTACCGTCTAATTTATTTAGATATGCAGCTTTGTTGAGCCATGGGCAGAGCCATGTCTCAACAGGGGGGATGGTACAGTTAGTGAATCGGGTGTTCGCTATGTATGGGTTTTCAAACTACACTAAAAAATTTTGCCTGTCATGTCACACTTGTAATAAACATCATGCACAAGGGGCATTAAAGCCCAAGCAAGGGAGTTTCCCTACAACACCGTATCCGTTTCATACCATCTGTATGGCTTTCATAGAATTGAACAAATGAGAAAACAAAAAGTACTGCCTTGTCATTGTGGATATGTTCTCCAAATGGGTGGAGGCTTTTCCGACTAGTAAACCAGATGCAGCCACTGTTGCAAAGACCCTAGTTAAAGAGATTATTCCTAGATTTGGCATACGGGAAAGGATCTACAGTGACAATGATACAAATTTTGTTAACCAAACTATACAACAGCTAAGTCAGTATTTTGGGATTTCTTTAAAACATCACTGTGCATATTACCCTCAATCTGCAGGGTTGGTAGAAAGGCACAATGGAGTTTTAAAGAATAAACTTAAGAAGCTTATAACAGAAACACAGAAGAATTGGGTGTACTGTTTGCCCCTGGCACTGTTGAGCATGAGAACTGTTCCGAATGCAAAAGGATTGACACCTTTCGAAAAGATTTTCAGAAGAGCTTATTATATACCTCAATGGAAACCTCTCATGCCTGCAGACGAGGAAGCAGATTGGACACTTGCAGACTACATGAGGAATATGCTAAATAACAAACATCTTTTACAGTTTAATTCTGTTTCAGATAAAGACCAAACTAACACCTCCGAAGTAGCAGTAGCCCCAGGCACTTGGGTCTGGGTGAAGACAATCAAAAAGAAGAATTGGACGACACCAAAGTGGGAAGGTCCATATCAAGTACTGCTGAGCACACCCACAGCAGTCAAGATTGTGGAACGTTCATCTTGGATTCATTTAACACACTGTAAACTAGTCAAAAACTTTGAACTTGATAAAACTCTTGCTAACACACAGCAGCAATAAAAATGACGACAAGACCTAGAGACAATAGGAATACTGAACGATTTCAGCAGTATATTCAGCAGTGTTGCATAGTCATCTTAGTAACTGCATTAGTGACAATGTTCTTTTTGCTGTGGCCTTTCTTTTCTTCAGCCACACCAGTTAGACTGAATAAACGTGATTCAACATTCATAGACTGGCATCCGAACTTTAACACTTACCAAGCAATCAAATATGTGTATGCTGAGACTTTTAATATTTCAAATTGTTGGATTTGCACAGCTATACCAACAGCATACGGGGGATTATTGATGGCTGCTGTCCCCCTAGGGGTCAATGAGACCTGGGAAAACTTGATTTTTGAGACTACACCTGTGAAATCTAGAGACAAAATTGCATTATTTCTGCCTGTTACACAAACAGGAATCATATGCTTTTTTAAAAATGACACTATTCAAGTAGGTTGGAGTAGATGTAATGTGACTATTTCTTATAAATGTTATATTAAACCTAAAAATGCTAAAAATACAGAAACAATTTGTGATGCAGATTATGACTCATACTTTGAGTCCTTACATAAAACTGTCAGTGATATACAACATAATCCCATTATTTTAAAGCAACTGTCTATTATAGATAAAAAAAATGTTTCATGCAGGGAAGGTGTATATCAATACTAAGGTAGAAAACTGTTATTTCATATGTGGGAAAAAGGCATACAAATGGTTGCCTGAGAATTGGTCCGGCAGTTGTTTTTTGGGTTACCTGGTCCCGGCCATATGACACACTACAGCGTTGGCTCATGGGAAAATGCGAAATGTCAGAGATGTCATGAAGAAACCTGAAAATCCAATCAAGAAACCTGAGAATCCAGTGGGACAGATCATAGCAGGCTGGAGGAACCATAACTCCGTAAAAGACAAAAGTAAATTAGCACACATGGACTTGAGTGACACTATCATATCCTGGGCTGGCATAGCCCCTGCATATGGTGCAGTTAAATCAATTTTGGAACTGAGAAAGCTATCCAAACTTCTTGAGGTCATGAGCAATGCAACTTTTTCTGCTCTTGAATTAATGACTGATGAACTGAATGCAATGCGAACTGTGGTGCTTCAAAACCGCATGGCTCTTGACTTCACCCTAGCAGCGAGAGGTGGTACGTGTGCTTTAATCAAAGACGAGTGCTGTTCATTCATTCCTGACAATAAGCACGAAATTAATGACCATTTGGAAGTGATCCAACAAGTGTCAGACATGACCAGGCCAGGCCCAAACCCACTGTCGGACTTTTTCCAAAATTTGTTTGGGGGGTGGGGTTCCATCCTAATGAACATCCTAATTGCCATTTGTGTGGGATTACCATTGTTAGGAGCATGCATTTACTGTGGAATTCCCTGCATTTTAATCAAAGATTTTATAGACATGTCAGTTTCTGAGACTTTGTATCAAAGTACTGAAATTGAAGAACTGTTGAAAAAGGAAACACTTTCATAAGTTTAAACTGAATGACTCTCTTAGCTGCAAATCCTCAAAGGAAGAGGTTAGGAGAAGAAAACAAACTGTTTATGCTTCTGAAATAGAATAAAAAGTATTAACAGGGGGGAAATGTTAGAAAAATATGTATTAACATATGTGTGCAATGCTTATTCTAATAAGGGAAGATTAACACGTTTTTATTCTATATGCAGCATTAGTTTTATTTGAGACTGAAAATGTGCTTTCCTGAAATTGTGCTTTCTGACACTGCAAGATGCACTCTGACCTAGTTTGCTAGCACAGCAAAATACATGTTTATGCCTTGGAAATGTACTGGAAAGCAGGTGATTTTCTGCTAGGTCAGGAAATTGAAAGGAGAGTAATAATAATTTCTGTAGATCCATTCATTATAGACAATAAGCTCTGTTCGAGTTGATGAAAAAGTGCACAAGCTGCAAGATAGATATAAAGAACAATAAACTGTTTCAGAAATCTGTACTTGCATTATGCTTAAATTAGCCATAGTACCTAGACTTGTAACATCACATAGTAAGAAAGTTATAATTGACCAGTGGTCATCAAGGCCATCCTATTTACTGAAAAATCTTTTTTAAAACTTTGAAGAGTCAGCTAGAAGTATGAGAAATATCTGTAAAATAACAAATTATGAACTGGTGATCTGCTACGTCAGTCATAGTGGGCAATGTCTTTAAAGAAAGGTATAATAACTGTGACACTTCCTGATTTAGTCAGATAAACTCTGTAACTGCATTTTTTGTCTCCTTGCGCAAGAATAAAGTTACATGAACTGAACCTTATGCTTTTGGTCTTTTTAAAGTATTTTTCCTCTAACAATTTGGATTTCATTTGAACGTTTTATTTTGCATTTTACAGCACAAACCCTCATAGATATCTGCTAAACAAAGCAATGCAGTCTCACAATGAAAATAGACTTAGCATTAAAACTTCTCTGATCTTGAAACTCACATTCATTGAAACAGCATTGAAACCCACATTCAAAGAAAATACATTTTGCCAGTGGCAGATAAAAATTAACTTTAGGCTGCTTTCAAATCATAGGCCCCTTGAACACGAAACATACACATGCTCTTTGATACATCTTCCTGACCTTCTACAATAAAATACAGTTGTTAGACAGCATTTTAAATTTATTGTTTTGAACATTTTTCCAGTAAACAATGAAACAAAATGCATGCACCAGTAATGTCAAAAGTGCCCAGTTCAGAACATTTCCATCATAAAAGTCTACTCAAACTTCTACAGTCCACCAGTATCAGTAAATATGCACAATCTCTGAAGAAGTAAAAGCCATCTAAATAATTCCACATTAAAGAAATCTGTAACTAATGAAGAGGTTGCTGCTAGCAAACAACTTTATATGTCATTGTTTCATCTACAAATAAAGTGCCTGTTGCCCTTGAGGAATAAATTGCCTATGTTGCATTAAAAAATGATAAGCTAGTAATATCACAATAGGGAATGGATGGCAAACTGATAACTAGGTATCTTCACCAAAAAGGACTGCAGCATCCACCCCCTTTACAAGGCAGTACAGTATCAGCAATGCATCTACTTACTGTGGGAGTAGAACCCACATCCTTCTGCATTAAAAGCAGTACACTACCTGTTGTGCTATTAACAATGCAAGCAGACTCAGCATAAGCAGCACTAAACTTTTGTTCCCCTGCAGCTCTCAGCTCCTTATAAAATCTACTCGACACTCAGCTGTATCTCTGAACTTTGCAGCACAAGAAATCTGGAAAAAGCCAACATTTATTGGGGGAGGGGGGGACAAAAGCCCAAAAACCAGGGACACATTTTTAACATTGCTTGCATAATACAAAATGCTGTGTTACCACCATACATTTCACTGCCAAGTTTTGAACCCAGGGGACCCTGTGCAAAACAGTCAGAGCAACATACCAGTATGCCAAATCAGTTGTTTTGTAAAAGAGAGGAAGACTGAAACTTAAATGGCTACCATTTAGTGAATTCAGTTCTCACCATAGCTCTCAACCTTATAGCAAAAAACATGTGGACAAAGCCAGTAATAGGGAATACAGCCCCCAAACATATTCAGTGAATTCAGTTCTCACCATAGATCTCAACCTTAGCACAAAAAACCTGGAAGAAACCAATAATGGGGGAATACAGTCTCAAAAATAGAGACAAATTTCAAATATCATGTTATAAACTTAGAAAATTGCTGGAATAAAAGGGTTTGTGTTGCCATGTACATTCTGAAGAATATGAAGTCTGAAATTCAAATACCTGTTATTTTTATTTAACATTTGTTAACCAGGACAGTCTGACTTGGAACAAAAGACAATTTTCAGCAGAACAGGGACAAACACTCCAGACACATGTCTTTGCAAGATGGGAGGACATGCAGACTCCTCACAGAAGGCACCACAGCCAAGAATCAAACCAGAGAACCTTTAGCTATTAGGCAACAATGGTACCAGTGCACTACTGACTTTGCAAGTTAAAACAAACATGCAGAAACCACAGATTTTATGAGGAACAGAAGAAATATGAGGCAAATATCTGCAAACTTTTTACAAATGGTGGTGGGTAGGGAATTCAGGCCCTTGCCACCTGCACCAAAGGTACAGGGTTCAAGCCTGAGTATTCTCTACCCATATAGCTACTGGGGCATCACACACACACACACACACACACACACACACACACACACACACACACACACACACACACACACACACACACACTCCATAGCCTGCAGATCTTACCTGAATAATCTGCAGCAGCAGAATCAATGGCTGGTTTGCTTCTCCTTAGCCCGCCCGCAGCAGCAAAATCAATGGCTGGTTTTCTTCTCCTTAGCCCACCCACAGCAGCAGAATCAATGTCTGGTTTCCTTCTCCTTAGCCTGCAAACTAACGGCTTCTCACACATTAATTTGGTTGCAGCAGCTGGTTTCCTTAGCCTACCCATGCAAACTAACAGCTGGTTGGCTCTGAGAGTAAGCTGGGGTATCCTGGCTCCACAAGAGTAGGCTGCCGGCTCCAGCCTGCAGGCAATGCAGTCCAGTGTCGTTCTGTGCAGCCATCACTGCACAGACTTCTGGGGCTGCAGGGCAGAAATACCTTTCTCCCCTATCTGGACTGCCTAACACAGCAGTCTGTAGTTCTGTGAGTACCAGGAACTCCAGACGTGCATGTGTAGAGTTCCGGGACTCGCAATTTTTTTTTTAAATTTTGTATTTCATTTTTTATTTCTTTATTCTTTTCTTCTACAGGTGGGGGGCTGCAGTCCTGCAGTCCTACAGAATGAGCCGCCCCTGCTCACCACATGTACCTACAGCCCTTTCCCAACTTTCCACTCTCTCTGTAAAAAAACAAAAATTGGCACCTGTCCCATAGAAAAAAAATATTGCCCCATACATAGCCCTCCATTTCACATGTGTCCACTGGAGACAACTAAGTAGGTCCAGTTGGCTTGACAACACATTTATGTTGTCCTCACCCCTCCATCTAAGGGTTTGAGGGTCCAAATGCATGTGCAAAATCTGTACAAATACACAGCTGTTGCTGTACAAGAAATAGAAAGCTATGGTCCTTTCGTACACCCTCCCTGCACATCCCTACCTGCCTTTCAGTATGGTTTTCCCCTGCTTCCCCCATTTCATCACTTTCTTATCATATCCTTTTTCTTTTTAAATTTTTAACATGGGTTTGTGTGGAGCTTATAGGTCTAGCAGGCCACGCAAACCAGTGCAAACCTGCTTAAATGTGCTTTAATGTGCCTTAATGATCTTATGTGTTTCTCACAGTGTTAGTCACAGCTGCAAAATAATCATCCCTGCCAAGTCTCGAACCTGGGCCCCTGTGAACTACAGCATAGTGCATTAGCCCACTAGGCCACTCAGCTCTTAATTAAAACAGGGGTTTTCAGCAAAATATACTGACTGCCACTGGCAGACTGCAAGTACATCTCATCATCATCTTCTTTCGGCTGTTCCCATTAGGGGTCGCCACAGCAGATCACCTGTTTCCATTTCTTCCTGTCCTCTGCATCTTGCTTTGTCACATCAACCACCTGCATGTCCTCTCTTACCACATCTATAAACCTTATCTTAGGCCTTCCTCTTTTCCTGTTACCTGGTAGCTTCATCCTTAGCATCTTTTTCCCAATATACTCGGCATTCCTCCTCAGCACATGTCCAAACCAACGTAATCTTGCCTCTCTGGCTTTGTCTCCAAACCTTCCAACCTGGGCTGACTCTCTAATATACTTATTCCTAATCCTGTCCAACCTCGTCACACCCAGTGCAAATCTTAACATCTTTAACTCTGCCACATCCAGCTCTAACTCCTGCATTTTTGTCAATGCCACTGTCTCCAACCCATATAACATTGCTGGTCTCACTACCCTCTTGTAGACATTCCCTTTCACTCTTACAGGTACTCGTCTGTCACAAATCACTCCTGACACTCTTCTCCACTCACTCCATCCTGCCTGTACTCTCTTCTTCACCTCTCTTCCACACTCACCATTACTCTGAACTACTGACCCCAAGTATTTAAACTCATTCACCTTCACCACCTCTACTCCTTGCATCCTCAACATTCCTCTATTCTCCCTCTCATTCACACACATATATTCTGTCTTAGTCCTGCTGACCTTCATTCTTCTTCTCCCTAGAGCATATCTCCATCTCTCCAGGGTCTCCTCCACCTGTTCCCTACTCTCACTACAGATCACAATGTCATCTGCAAACATCATAGTCCACAGAGACTCCTGTCTGATCTCGTCTGTCAACTTGTCCATCACCATTGCAAATAAGAAAGGGCTCAGAAATGATCCTTGATGTAACCCCACCTCCACCTTAAACGCATCCGTCAATCCCACCACAGACCTCACCACTGTCACATTACCCTCATACATATCCTGTACCACTCTTACATACTTCTCTGACACTCCTGACTTCCTCATACAATACTACAACTCCTCTCTAGGCACCCTGTCATATGCTTTCTCTAAATCTACAAAAACACAATGCAATTCCTTCTGACATTCTCTGTACTTCTCCATCAACACTCTCAGAGCAAACATCACATCTGTAGTGCTCTTTCCCGGCATGAAACCATACTGCTGATCACTAATCATCACGTCCCTTCTTAACCTAACTTCCACTACTCTTTCCCATAACTTCATGCTGTGACTGATCAATTTAATACCTCTGTAGTTACTACAGCTCTGCACATCACCCTTATTCTTAAAAATCGGTACCAAAACACTTTTTCTCCATTCCTCAGGCATCCTCTCACTTTCTAAGATTTAATTAAACAATCTGGTTAAAAGCTCCACTGCCATTTCACCTAAACACCTCTATGCTTCCACAGGTATGTCATCTGGGCCAACAGCCTTTCCATTCTTCATTCTCTTCATAGCTATCCTTACTTCCTCCTTGCTAATCCATTGTACTTCATGATTCACTATCCCTACATCATCCAACCTTCTATCCCTCTCATTCTCTTCATTCATCAACCCCTCAAAGTACTCTTTCCATCTCCTCAACACACTCTCCTTGCTTGTGAGTATGTTTCCCTCATTATTCTTATCACCTTTACCTGCTGCACATCTTTCCTAGCTCGGTCCCTCTGTCTAGCCAATCGGTACAGGTCCTTTTCTCCCTCCTTAGTGTCCAACCTTTCATATAACTCTTCATATGCCTTATCCTTAGCCTTCGCCACCTCTCTCTTTGCCATGCACCTTATCTCCTTATACTCCTGTCTACTTTCTTCATCTCTCTGACAATCCCACTTCTTCTATGCCAACCTCTTTGCCTGTATACTCTCCTGTAATTCCTCATTCCACCACCATGTCTCCTTGTCGTCCTTCCTCTGTCCCGATGTGATACCAAGCACCATTCTAGCCATCTCCCTTAGTAGCTCTGCTGTAGTTACCCAGCTATTTGGTAACTCTTCACTGCCACCCAGTGCCTGTCTTAACTCATCCCTGAACTCCACCTCACAATTACCCTTTTTCAATTTCCACCATTTGATCCTTGGTGCTGCCCTCACACTCCTCCTCCTCTTCTTGATCACCAACGTCATCCTACAAACCACCATCCTATGCTGCCTAACTACACTTTCTCCGGTCACCACTTTATAGTCTCCAATCTCCTTCAGACTGGCCCTCCTACATAAGATATAATCCACCTGTGTGCATCTTCCTCCACTCTTGTATGTCACCCTATGCTCCTCCCTCTTGTTAAAATATGTATGCACCACAGCCATGTCCATCCTTTTCACAAAATCCACTACCATCTGACCTTCTGCATTCCTTTGTTTAACACCATACCTACCCATCACTTCCTCATCCCCTCTGTTCCTTTCACCAACATGCCCATTGAAATCTGCTCCAATCACCACTCTCTCACCCTTGGGTACAGTCATCACCACTTCACGGGACAAATGGCAATGTCCCTGGGACTCTGATGTAAAAAGTACACCAGTACACAGCCAAATAAATAATAATGGATGTACATGAGGCCTGGGATAGCAGGTAAATGTATCAATTTATCAGCAACATCTTTAAACGCACTTGCTAAGACAGCAATGGCAAAGTACGTGTGTACAACTGGGACCCTGCTGCAGAACAACTGCCTTTGACAGCCATGCACATAATGATGGACGCAGACATGTGTCACAGACTGTATGAATGCACATATATCTTCCAAATACACCTGCTGCAGCACTGACTCCGTAGCTCAGTCTGTTAAATGTCTTGCATGCAGTATATTTTGTCACCCAGAGTCCTAGGTTCGAATCCAGTGTGTTGCTCTTCAATTACATTGTTGTGAACACAACAAGTAATGACTGAGTCATTCAAGTTTAACCCACACATGTTGCTGCTATTGAATTAACTGCTACCCAGTTAAAGGCCTGTAGGTAGGGACACACTGCACATATTCGTATAGCCTAACTATATGTCGCCTACTACTCTGTGATTGGTACTGTTACATAACAGATGTGCCTTAACCTCATGCCTCAACTGGACTGTAAAGGGTACCCTTACCCTCACTCTGCTGTAATGACAGAGCTGACACTGCTGCCTCAGTTACACGGACAAAAGTGTTCACACTCCCCTCTATGTGTCCTAGGCAGCAGCAGCTGGAACATACACAGCTGTATGTTAAACTAGTTGCTACAGACCTTCCATACCTCACAACCCCCTAGAACAAGGGATCCAGACAAAACCTTACATAAAGGGTGGGGAGATCAAAGGTCCAGCGACAGGGACATGTTTCACAGTTTGCCCCTACAAAGATAGTGAGCTGACAGAATAGCAGCTACTACATCAGCATGCATATTCTGATGGGTATGATGTCCGACACTCACATGTCCCTCTCTCTTTACTGACCACAACCCACAATATTTACCACTGAACTGCCAGATAATCACAATGTCATGGGACAATGACCAAACATATCATGCAAAACTGTGGACATACCTCGTAAATCTCAACAGTGGACAGCATTTGTACCCACCCTCTGTGATGCTGTAGTCTCCACACCTCACTAATGTCCATCTCAAAGAATAAGAAAGGGCCAAAGCCTATATGAAGCCCTTACATATTGCACTGTGGTGCCTTGTCATTGGCTAATGAAAGTACAACTCGGTTGTTTTTAATGCAATTGGCACATCTGAGCCACAAAATAGTGCACAGACAATCACCTGTTAACGAGCATTACCTACAAAAGGCAATAAACTGCTTATGGGGAACAGGGCTATATGTTGCTTTACTCAGACAGACAATGGTTTTGCAAGCTGTTTGCAGATGTTCTGGTCAAAATAGGATTACTTCACTCTACCAGATATGTACTACATGTCCCCATATAATGGAATGCAGATGAGAGGATGGAGGTATGGGGAACAGGGATTACAACAGCAGGCCTGCAGTACATCTATGGTATTAACATGGTGGTGATACTCTGCTGTCCAACAGCTACAGGCAGACCTCTCAGCTGTGCCTGCTTTGAATCAAAGCATAGCTCTGCCCCTGTTACTCCCTCCTACAATGGTCAACTGATATAGGAAAGCTAGTGGATTATGAGTTAGACATATTATTTGTTTAATTTTATTTATTTATTGACATTTGTTAACCGCGTTGGTCCAGCTGGGTTTGTGGCCCATTTTTAGTGGAGACCTGAGGAGAAAAGCTTCAGTTACAGATGATTTATAGTAAAAAAGAAATTTACATTCAAAGACATTAAAGAATCTTGAAATTCAAAAGTCATAAAATGAAATAAAAAGTGGAAGGCAAGCACATAACAATATAAAAGTAGCAATTTTACAAAGATAAATATGCATCTACATATTGTATTAAATCTTCAGTTTAGTTAAGTGGGTTTAGTAAGTAGCCACCTAGTAAGTAACTAGGTGAAAGGGGAGAGCTTATTGTAGATACATATACAGGGGTAGAGTGGGATTAGGTTGGGTGATGCCAGGAGCAGCTCTTGGCATTAAGTAAATTAAATTTAAGTTCTTTTTTTAAAGTGTGATGGTTGTGTAATGGAACATATGTCTAAGGGAAGTTTGTTCCTAGCTTGGGCTATAAAGCATTTGTATAGAAGTTTGCACACATTTTTCTTAGGCTGGTAGATATTCAGAAGTTGTTGGTTAGAGGTGCAGAGTGTCTGAGGTACAATATAGGTGCAGACCAGGGATGAGAGAGTTTGACAGGAAGATGGTTTGTATAGAATAGAGTGTATTATTTGAAATTGTGATAGAAGGAGTTTTTGGAGAAGTCTGAGCCATTGGGGAGAGTTTAGGGTAAGACAGTGGTGTGAGTAGTATGGTGAGTTCATAATGAATCTAGCTATATTATGGTATGTTTGTTGAAGTTTGTTCAAGGTTGTGGCCTGAAAGTTGGTTAGAACTGGGGCAGCATATAGAAGGGAGGGCAGGAGGATTGCCTGTGTCAGAGAGAGTCTATGCATTAGAAGTTAGAAAATTTTTGTTGCGATATAGTAAACCTAGTTTCTGGTCTGATTTTTTTTTATATATACATTGGAGTATGTGCAGGTTAAATTTGAGTTTGTTATCAATGATGTCACCTAGGAGCTTTGTGTGTGGTTCAGGTGTTATGATTGTGCTGTTGGAGGATAATAGTAAAGGTGAATTTATGGTGAGAAAGACAGTGGGGGACAAAGAGTAAGAGTGTGGTCTTTTTAGGGTTTAGGATGAGAAGACTGTCAGACAACAACTTTTCAATGGATAGAAAAGTGTGTTGGGTTAGGGTATGGAGTTCAGAGATATTGTTGGAGATGGAGATAAGAGTGGAGTCATCTGCATTTTGGATGAGGGAGGATTGTTTACAAGATGTACAAAGTTCATTAGTGAAGATGTTAAACAGCAGGGGACCCAAGATGGAGCTTTGTGGTACTCTGGTTGGGACTGGAATAAAGGGAGAGTAGAATGAGAGCCATCTGACAGATTGCTGACCAGAAGAGAGGTAGTTAAATAACCAGGAAATGAGGTAGCAGATAGGTTGAAGTTAGTAAGTTTAGATAGCAGTATTGAGTGGGAGATCATGTCAAAAGTTTTGGAAAGGTCAAGGAAGAGACTTGATATGAGTTGATTGTTATTTTGGGCCTCAGCGATAGTATGAGTGAAAGATAAGAGGGCAGTAGTTGTGCTATGGTTAGGTCGGAAACCATGCTGAGTGGAAGTGAGAAGGTTATGCTGGAGGAGGTAATTGAGAATCTGTGAGTGAATGCATTTTTCTAGTGTCTTAGAGAGGGGTTGGAGAGGATGGCAATGGGGTGGTAATTGGATGGGTCAGTTGAGTTTCCTCCTTTATGCAGGGGGGATAGTGAAGAAAGATTTCCATATAATAGGAACTGTAGCTTCTTGAACTGATCTATTAGTAAGAATAGATACAGGATAGGCTATAGATTCTGCAGCAAGTTTGAGGAAGGTAGGATGTAGATTATCAGTGGAGGGAGAGCAGGGTTTACGCTTAAGAAGAAGTGATTTAATGTAGGAGGTGGAAACAGGTAGAAAGGAGTAAAGATTTGTATTGAGTGGGTTGGGAGGGGTTGGGGGAGTAGTTGTGTTAGAGTTGGATGGTGTGAGTTTTTCAATTGTGTC
Organism: Protopterus annectens; assembly: GCF_019279795.1. Taxonomy (NCBI): domain Eukaryota; kingdom Metazoa; phylum Chordata; order Ceratodontiformes; family Protopteridae; genus Protopterus; species Protopterus annectens. Next base: position 1,581,665,948 of record NC_056731.1, on the reverse strand, counting down.
AAAAAAGTGTTTATTGAGGAGGGTAGCAGTTTCCTAAGGAGATTTATTTGGGTAAGGGGAGGGGGTGAATGGGCCACCTGGAGAAATAATTTTGCTAAGAGTAGACCAGAACTTATGAGGGTTGGATTTGTTATTGAGTTGGGCAGAATTATAGTAGTGCTTTTTGTCTTTATTAATTCTTAACAAGATTCCGTAGTTGTCTGTAATTTTGTAGCGGCGGAAGTTCTTTTATTTTAACCCAGGCCTTCCAAGTGCTATCTCTTTTTTGCATAAGGGATCTAGTGTCCTTAGAAAGCCGGGAAGCATACTTTGATTTAATTCTAATTTTCCTGGAGGTGGTGAGGGAGTTGAGGGTATTCAGGAAGATGGTATTGAATTTATTGACTGCATCATCAAGAGGGATTTACTTAAGGATTGACCAGTCAAAACTAGATAGTATGGAGTTGAATAGGGAGGTATTAAAGTTAGAGTTTATGACAGTCTCTGTAAAGGTGGGGTTTGGGTGGTTGGGAGGAATGTCTTAGAACAGAGTTGGGGAGATGATCACTTAAGGAGTTTGGTAGGGTAGTGGGGCTATGATAGTGGTAGGGGGAGTTAGTGAGAATCCAGTCAGTGGTGGAGCTGGATGATGAGTTTTTATGGAGGTGGGTGGGGGATGTTATTAGTTACTTAATTATGGAGAGTCAGTTGTACATTTAGACTGGTCTATATTGACATCTCCAAGGATGAGGGTTTCATAGTGTGTGTTGTGGGAAAACCAGGATAGGATATTTTCTAGGGTGGGTATATTATTTCCAGGGAGGATATAGATGTAAGCAATAGCAAATTTCTTGTGTGGGTTTAGGTGGCAATTTAGGATGATGAGTTCAGCAGGGTGGAAGTCAGGAATAGGGAAGGTGACAGGTGAGCGGCTTAGGCCATCAGAATAGAGGATGGCTACACCACCCCCTTTTTTTGGGAATCTGTCAGAGCAATAGATATTATAGCCAGGTATGAGTATTTTGTTGTTAGTGATGTGTGGCTTGAGCCATGTCTCAGATAAGAACAGAATTTGAAGGGAGGTGTGGGCTATCCAGGTGTGTAGTTCAGTGATTTTGTTGGTTAGGCTTTGAATATTTAATGAGAAGATAGTTAGGTGTTTGTATATCAATGTGTTTTGACTATGAGGATGAGGATGGTTAGAAGTATGAGGAGAGGTGGGATGTGGAGGGAGGCATGTGGGATATGTGACTGTGGGGAGAGGAAATGGGGCCTGAGTTGGGGTGGATGTCTCCAGAGCGGAGTAGGCTACTAGTAACAAGAGTGAGTGGAGTAAAATGTAAGGGCTGGTTGTAGAATTTATGTTTAGATTTGCGGGTAGGTGGGTGTTTTGTGAAGTATAGTTAGTTTATGAAGAAGGTGGTAGAGACGTTGAAGAGAGATGGGGAGATAATAAAGGAGGAAGTTGTTAGGATGATTTCATAGGTACAGGAGTTGGGGAACACATATGTGGGTGGGAAAGGTAGGAGTGATAAGAGGTTAGGGCAGAGAAAAATAGGAAAAGTGTATAGGTGAAGTGAAGAAGTTGCATATTAGAGTGTGTCTAGAGAAGTTGTGGAGTGGGTGTACTAATTAAAGGTAGAAAGTGATGTAGTTAATGTATGGCTAGTGAAGAGGTGGGATAGGTTCCTGGCAGGAAGTTGGATGTGAGTGGAGGACTGAGACAGGAAGAAGAGGGATAGGACAGTATAAATGAAATGGAAGTGGGGTGTGTATGAATGGGGCTGGGGTAGGGTAGGGGACCAAACTGAGTCCAAGAGTAGTGAGGGCGAAACGGAGTGGGCTACAACCACAGAGAAAATGCCAGAAAGCAATCATTAAAGCAGGTAAGTTTGGCAGCTGTGTGAGCATGAGAGGAAGGGGGAGGCATAAAAGCTTGGAGAGAAATAGACTGAGTTTATCTGTGGGAGCTGGAGGCAATAGTTCTGAAGTATAGAATCAGGGGATGGGCAGAGGGATAGTGTAGTTCTGTAGGGATAGGTAAGAGTAGGAGAGACCAGAGAAGGAACAGAGGGGGCACAGCAGCAAGGGAGTTTTCAAACAGCAAAAGAGTTAAAGGAGGGTAGGAGAGTGGGGGAGCAGAATAGAATGGAGAAAAACAGGCAGCATCCCGGAGATGTGCAAGGGTATAGTCTCTACAGGTGCAAGAGTACAGGTACCAACTAGGGCATTTAGCAGATTAAGCAGGACATACATAAACAGTCTCTAAAAATGGAGGGAGGCACCACAAAGTGGCTTGACTGCAGGTAGTTCCAGGCAGGGTGGTCAGTGAGCTTTGATGCTGTGGAGGTAATTGCTAACCTAACAAAAGAAGAATAGAGAAAAAGTGGGGTTAGGGAGAAGAGAAATCCAGGTAGGTGTGATAATGAAAACTGGACAAATACTAGTGTATATGGGGGTATTGAATGAACTGGAGTGTAGAGTATGAGAGAGTGGCTGCAGATAAGAGTTGCTAGTGAAAAGTGATATGAGATATGAGATAAAAAGTATGGGGGCCTCTGAATGGTTAGGGTGTAGGGGAGACAGTGCATGTTTGAGTTCAAGGCTGGATAATGCTGAGTGGAGGTGAGTAGGGAGGTGTAGGTACAACAGTGATGATGGAGAAGTGCGGGGAAGACAATACAATAATTAGTAGTATGATTTTTAAGTATAAAAGGCTATTTGGTAAGCAGAACAAATATATGCAGGGATATAACATGCATTACACTAATAGTATAGGTAATACAGTATGCAGCTAAAGCATGTACATATACAACGCTTAAGTCAAAATACAGAGAGTATACAGTGCACGATACTTTGTGAAATTTGCAACAGATTAAGTCACCAGTTTATGACCTTTCACAGTTCAGAATCTAAACAGATGAAGTCAACAGTTTTAACCATTCACTGTTCAAAAAAAACATTTCAGGTACCAATATACAGGTATCTACAGAACATTAAGCTGAAAAAAGGAATGCTTATTTCAGTATCTTCACATAAGGTGAAATATCAAAATGGCAGACTAGCTTCCTAATATATAAAATGTAGAGGGGAGATGCTAAAAGAAACCTATAACAAAGTATGTTATCATTATGATACTGCACATTGGAAAACAAAAGGTATGGTCAGCAGCATACACTTTCAGGCCAGTTAACTAAAACATTATCAGATCGGCACATATGGGATAGCCCCTGAATTGGGAATTAAACAACTACCAAGAATTTACACAAGGGCAGGGTCATCAGTGAGCAATTTCAGGCAATATGGTCAGCAGGATAACTCCAGAAACTAGTTAGCTAAAATATAGTCAGACTGGCACATGTGGGATATCCTCTGAAGTGGAATTAAGCAACTACCATGTATTTACACAAGTGAATGGCCAACAGCATGTAATTGCTGGCAGTATGGTCACTAAGATAATTCACAAAACAAGTTATCTGAACATATATTCAGACCGGTACATGTGGGATAGCCTCTGAAGTGGATTAGACAACTACAAAGTATTACACTAGTGCACGGACAAACAGCGTGCAATTGCAGGCAGTATAGTCAACAGGTAATTCAAACTGTTATAGAAGAGTAAGAAGTCAAATAGAAACGAATCCAGCTAACCGTTTCCAACTTTCAGAGCTTCAGCACATAGATAACACTGTTGTTCAGTTCACAACAGTTAAAACAGACATAAACCTGCTGAAAAACCTATGTAATGCTCACCTGTAAAGATCACAGCACACTATGGGACTGCTTGCTGAGTGAGGGCAGGGTAAAGATGGCGCTGGAGAACCGCACAAAAAGTTAAAAAGGTACAAAGGATTGTGGGTAGTTTACATAAGCACCATAATAAGGAAGAGAAAAAACAGGGGATGAAAAAAAGGTAGTAATGAACAAGAATAGCAGTAACAGCAGGATGGAAACACACAGGGGGAGGGCAGCAGGATGGGAAGGTTGAAAAAATAGCAGATTCAAATAGCTGGAAATAACCAGATGGCAGATAGATACTAGTTTAAGCATAGAAAAGCATAAATAAATAGTAGTTTAAGCATAGATAGATACTAGTTCAAGCATAGAATAGCATAGGCCATGCAGAAAAAGACTAGTGGAGCATCACCCATGGAGAAAATATCAGAAAACAATCAGTAAAGCAGGTGAGTTTGGCAGCTGTATGAGCATGAGAGGAAGGGGGAGGCAGAAAAGCTCAGTGAGAAATAGACTGAGTAGATCTGTGGGAGCTAGAGGCAATAGATCTGAAGTACAGAACCAGGGGATGGGCAGAGGGATAGAGTAGTGCTGTAGAGAGTAGGAGAGACCATAGGAGGGGCAGAGGGGCCACAGCAGCAAGAGAGCTTTCAAAGAGCAAAAGAGTTAGAGGAGGGTAGGAAAGTGGGAGAGCAGGATAGAAAGGAGAAAAACAGGGAGCAGCCCAGAGATGTTCAAGGGTATAGCCACTACAGGTGCAACAGTACAGGTAGCAACTACAGCATTTACCAGATTAAGCAGGACATACATAAACAGTCTCTAAAAAGTACAGTTGTGTACACTTACCATAAATGTAGATGTTCAAGTGTATTCACTGTTGCAGTCATTACATTTGAGTTATCTGCTTGCAGGTAGCCTTCAGTCAGCCTGATTAACAAGGTCTTGAGTCCTACATTGGTTGCTGTCACTTCTTCCATGATGCCAGGTCGTCAGGGATATAAAACGTGCAGCCGATGCCATTACATCAGTTTTTCTTGCCCCAGATGTCAGGTGCCCCCCAATGGGAAGCAATGAAATATAAAAGTACAAAGATATACCTCCAACAAAAAAGTAAATACACCAAAAAGGCTTTTAAGCTTAGTAAAGGAAAGTAGAGGTATAGTCAAAAGAAGTTAGGGGGCTGGAGGGGGGTAACCAGGACTGCAACAGTGAACACACTCAAACATCTACATTTATGGTAAGTGTACACAACAGTACTATGTTCTTTGTGTTTCACTGTTGCAGTCATTACATTTGGGTAGATTCCCAAAGCTATGGTTGGGAGGAGGAATTTAAATAGCATTAGGGCCAGCTATAAGGCCCTGCAAAACTGCAGTAGCAAAGCCAGCTCTGGATTTAGAGAAAATTGGCAAATGATAATGCTTGGTGAAAGTATGTACAGAACTCCAGGTAGCAGTTTCTAGGATGTCCCTGGTAGGGACGCCTCTGAGAAAGGCTGTAGAGGTAGATGCAGCCCTGGTGGAATGAGGTCTGATCCCCTGGGGATAGGTTTTCCATGGTGCTTATAGCAGAAATGAATGCAATGGCTTATCCTTTTAGAAATGATTTGCTTTGAAATAGCCTTCCCCTCTGCCCCTGCAGCAAATGCCACCAGCAGTTATTCAGATTTCCTTTGAGGTTTAGTCCTGTCCAAGTAGAATCTAAGCTGTTTGTGCACATCTATGGAATGCAGCATCCATTCCCCTTTATTCTGTGGATTGGGAAAGAAGGTTAGCAAATGAATGGACTAAGAGCCACACTTGATACCACCTTGGGCATGAAGGATAGATTGGTTCTGAGGGACACCCTGTCCACATGAAAGATGATAAAAGGTTCCACTGCCATGAGGGCCTGTAATTCAGATACCCTTCTAGCTGAAGTGATTGCTAAAAGGAAAGCTGTTTTCCAAGAAAGAAATTTTAAGTCTGCAGTAGCAGCTGGCTCGAAAGGTTGTAGAGTGAGTTTCTCCAAGACAAAGTTAAGGTCCTAGGCTGGGGTTGGAGCTCTCCTGGGTGGTCTCAAATTTTTGGCCCCTCTGAGGAACTGCTTGAGCAGTGGATGAGAGAAGAGGGGAGGTTCTGTGTTATAATGAGCTGAAATGGCTGAGGCATGGATTTTAACAGAGGAAAAAGGCAGGCCCTTGTGAAGCATCTCAGTTAAGTATTGTAAAATCTGAGGTAAATTGGGTGCTGCTGTGCTCATCCCTTGAGATTGGTTCAGGGCACAGAATCTTTTCCATTTTTAAGCATAACATTTTCTATTACTAGGCCTCCTTGCCTCTAAAATGATATCCATCACAGGTTTGCTGAGGGATGGTAAAGGAGAGATTAAGTAATTAGCCAGGCTGCAAGGTTCAGTGTTAGAAGCTGAGGGTGCAGAATCTGGTTCTCCTGCTGAGACAGCAGGGAAGGAGTCTGAGGCAGGTGCCATGGAGATAACCATGACACACTGTGCAGGAGCACCTACCAGTGTTGGCATTACCAGTCGGGAGCAATCAAAATCATCCTTGGTTTGTCCTGTTTGATTTTTAGTAGTACTTTGGAAAGCAGAGGCAGAGGGGGAAGGCATATACTGATAGGTATTTCCAGCTGAAGGACAGAGCTTCCACTTTCCAGGCTTGTTTGTGGGGAGTCCTTGTGCAAAATGTGTCCAATTGGTAGTTCTGGGGAGAGGCAAACAGGTCTATATCTGGGCTCTCCCATTTGCTTGTCAACATGTTGAAAATCCTTGGTTCCAGTTTCCACTCCTGTGGGTCCATGAGGTTTCTGCTTAGTCCGTCTGCCAGTGTATTTAATTTTTCTGGCAGGAATTGAGCTTGTAGTTGTACTTGGTAGCTCAAGGCTGTGTCCCACAATGCCATGGCAAGTCTGCAGAGGTAGTAAGAATGAGTACCCCCCTGCTTGTTTATGTACCACATAACAGTGGTGTTGTCCATCTTTACCATTAGTTGTCCTGGAAGAATGTGGTCTTTGAAGGCTGTCAGAGCATTCTGTACAGCTAACACTTCTTTTTGATTGATATGCAAGTACATTTGACTTGGGTTCCATTTGCCCTGAATGCACTTCCCTGCCAGGTGACCCCCCCATGCATAGTCTGATGTGTCTGTTGTTAGGGTTTGGGTGGCAGGGGGTGGTGTGAAAGGTAGTCCCTTGTTGTGGTAGCAGGCCTCTGCCCACCAAAGCAACTCAGCAAAGGCAAGGTATGATAGGAATCATTGCTTCTAGGTCTTGAGAATGTTGACACGATAGGCTTTTTAGATACCACTGTAGTTTCCTCATATGCGGTCTTGCATATGGAATTAGAAGAATGCAGGAGGCCATGAACCCCAAGGCTTGCAATATTTGCCTTTCAGATAATAGGGTTTTTATGGCCACTTGTTTGAAGTAGGTTGTCAAATGAATTTGTTTCTCTGGCATGAGGTAAGCCATCTGGGAAGTTGCATTCAAGCTTGCTCCCAAGAATATAATTTGTTGACAGGGTACCAGGTGTGATTTCTTTTCATTTATGGTGTACCCTAGACAAGTTAGAACCCTTTGTACAAAGGCCAGATGATTCAAAAGTATGTCCTGGCTTTCTGCCTGAATTAGACAATCGTCCAGATATGGGTATATTTGAATATTTCTTTGCCTGCAAAATGAAATAACTGGAGCTAGGCACTTTGTGAATACCTTGGGTGCAGTAGATAAGCCAAAGGGCATTGCAGAGAACTGATAGTACATGTAGCCTGCTTTGAAGCGTAGGTACCTTCTGCACGATTCCCTGATTGGGATGTGCAGGTATGCTTCTTTTAAATCTAGTGTTGCCAACCAGGCATCTTTGCCTAGCATAGGAAGTAATTGATGAAGAGTCAGCATCTTGAATTTTGGAATCTCCAAAAAGGTGTTTAGAGTAGACAGGTCCAGGATAGGACGCCATGAATTGTCTTTTCTGGGTACCAGTAAAAGTCTCGAGTAGAAACCTTGTCCCTTTTCCTCTTATGGTACCAGATGAATAGCTCCCATGCTTAAGAGAGAAAGTACTTGTTTTTGGGCCTTTGCCGACTGATTTGTGGGTAGGTCCAGCCACCTGCTTGGTGTAGGCAATGTGTGGAAGTGAAATCTGTATCCCTGGGACACTACATTTAAAACCCATTTGTCCTGGATAATGAGTTCCCAATTCTTTGCATGAAGAGCAATCTTTCTCTCCAAAGGGGCAGTCAGTTGATAAGTGCTTGGAAATTTTAAAAGGAAGTCATTGAGACAGTTTACCATGGGGGGGGGAGTCTTATTATTCCCATATTTGGAAGTGGAGGCCCCCCACTGCTTAGTTCTGTATGTCCCCTGGGACTGAAACCTGGGGTTTTTGCTGTGTCTGGGTTTGGCTTGAGAAGACCTGGAAGGGGCTGGAAAAGACCATTTCTTAGAGGGCCAGTGCCTACTAAATCTAGGAGGCTGAACTTGTAAAAAATCTTTAACAGTTTGCATAGATTTAGCTTTATCTTCCATCTTTTTAAGAACATCCTCAGCCTTATTGCCAAACAGGCGGTCCTGATTTAAAGGAGCATCCAACAATTTAGCTTTAACATGATCAGGCAAAGATTGCTCCTTAAGCCAAGCATGCCTTGTGAGCACAGACCCAGTAACAGCAGCCCTGCAAGAGGCTTCTAATGAATCAAAACCACATTGCAAAGTATGTTTTCCAACTTGTTCAGAAGAATGCATTAAATCCTGTAATTCTTTATTTTCCATACAGTCAGGAATCAACATCATTTTCTGTTTAAGCAGTCCAATAACATGTTGATGATACTTTAACATATGAAAGTGGTCGTTTAAAACCCTAATGGCCAAGGTTGCAGAAGTATAAACCTTCTTACCCCATCTATCCAGCGCCCTGGAGTCTCTATCATAAGGGGTAGGATTTTTAGCAGTAGAAGCCTTAATGCACTTGGGCCCCTGTGAAATAGTCTCTGGATCTGCAATAGGATTTTTAAAAAGGAACTTGTGGGACTCAGGGACCCTGTAGTGTCTGTCAGGTTTTCTGGGAGCAGGAGGCAGGGAATCAGGGCCAAACTAGATTCCAAAAAAGCATCATCAACAATGTCTAGTACAGGAGGAATAGCTAAAGGCAAATGCTGAGGTAGGAGAAGGAAATCCCTAAGCTTCTTTTTTGAATCAGAAAAATCCTGGCTTTCCCAGTGGAAATGCTCCCTTAGAGTATGTAAGGTTTCCCCAAAAGAAAAATCCTTAGGAGGGGAAGCAGAGGGAATGGAGTCCTCTGCATCAGAATCTTCATAAGTAGATAAGGGCAAATCCAGATCATCAGCAGAATCAGAAACAACAGAATCCTGATCAGAAGATTTGTAATCAACTTTAGTCCTAGGCCTCTTAGAAGGGGGGGTTAGCTATCCCTGATTAGAGTTATTAGATCTTCAGCCATTCTTATCATTTGTTTTTTAAGCATAGAGGCTTGAGCATGTGGCTTGGGCATTGTTTTTTTAGGCATGGATCAAGATTTAGGTCTAAGTAAAGAGGGAAACATCGGTTTAATATGCAAGTACTTAGGCCTGAATACACCCTCAGAAGCTGGTGCCTGCACAGCGGCTCCAGACCCATCCAGGGTAGAGACATCCGCGGATTCCATAGTTGAAGCATCTTGTGGCATACCGGATGCCAAATGGGTCTCAGTAGAGGCCTGTGAATCAGAAGTAGCGGGTATCAGGGGCCACGAAAGTGCCTCACTGAGTACCAGCGAACTGGTGACTGGCTTAGGAGAAGCGTTGTCAGCAGCTTTGGACCTTGGCGGCCTGTCTCTGTCTTTATCTTTGCGTTTTTTCGGAATCCCGGTAGTCGGATGTCTAACCGACGACATTTCTGGATAATTAAACTGAGAACCGAAATATTTAGAAGTGAAAATATACTGACGATGGATAGTGCGCTGATTAAATAAAGCACAAAACTGACAGCAAGGTACGTCGTGGTCAGGGCTTACACAAGGAATAGAGTATGAATGAAAATCTTTAGGAGGTATTTGCTTTCCACAAGTAATACAATTATTAACTTTTACTGACATCGGTAAGGAGCAAGAAAAAGTTTCCCCAATGGGGTACTTAGCTTTAGTTGAAGACTTTGGTTCTGAAACTCAAAAACGAAAATTTTAGGAGTTGGCCAACCGGCACTTGCGAACTGCTTCTACTTCGGGCACTGCACGGCAAGAAAGACTGATGTAATGGTGTCGGCTGCATGTTTTATACCCCTGACGACCTGAAGTCATGGAAGAAGCGACAGCAACCGACACAGGACCCAAGACTTTGTTAATCAGGCCGACTGAGGGCTACCTGCAAGCAGATAACCCAAATGTAATGACTGCAACAGTGAAACATGAAGACCATATGGAGAGAGGCACCACAAAGGGACTTGACTGCAGGTAGTTCCAGGCAGGGTGGTCAGTGGGGTTCGACACTGTGAAGGTAATTGCTAACATAAACAGTCTCTAAAAATGGAGGGAAGCACCATGAAGGGACTTGACAGCAGGCAGTTTCAGGCAGGGTGGTCAGTGGGCTTTCACACTGTGGAGGTAATTGTTAACATAAACAGTCTCTAAAAATGGAGGGAGGCACCACGAAGGGACTTGACATCAGGCAATTCCAGGCAGGGTGGTCAGTGGGCTTTGATGCTGTGGCGGTAACTGTTAACATAAACAGTCTCTAAAAATGGAGGGAGGCACCACAAAGGGACTTGACTGCAGGTAGTTCCAGGCAGGGTGGTCAGTGGGCTTTCACGCTGTGGAGGAAATTGCTAACATAAACAGTCTCTAAAAATGGAGGGAGGCACCACAAAGGGACTTAACTATAGGTAGTTCCAGGCTTCCATATTGACAGTAAGTAAGGGAGTACACAGCTATAATATGAAACAATGTACTGTAATTCACCTCCTCTCAGTCTGTCAATGTCACACAGAAATAGTTCTGACATTCTAAAGGTATCCCTGACTGTACTCTGGCTAGGTCAGTGTATTGTTGATATTCATACCTCATTGCATGAGAGCTATGGCTGTCATACCTGTCAACCCCTTACAGCAATAATTCAGGTCATAACCATAATTAGTGGGGGGACACAGGCCCAAGCTCTGTGACAGAGTATACATATTGGCCATACAAAGTAAGAGTATGAATAGACTAAAATATATTATTGTAGCATATGTGTTTTCTGAGGGGTCTGGCATGTGGCAGCTAGATTCTCTGTATTCTGACAACCATCAATGACTGGCCAACCATTTGTAAGACATCCACATGTGTGTGCCAAAGGACCACATCTATGAGACACATGTTCACATTACAGAAACATCTGTGTAGTGGAGAAGTGTGATTCCTACAGGGAAGATATACTACAGCAGGTTTGCATTGCTGTCTGTCATTGTGGCACACTGGTGTTGCTGGATTGTCCCCATATAGTTGTTGTAATAGCACACAGCTATTTGTCTGACAGTGACTGTATGACATAGTACTGGGACTTTGCCCATAGGGGACACACCACAGTAGACTGCGGTGATGGGTGAAGAGACATACAGCAGACTCTGTCATGGCAGACAGGGACATAACCGGTATTGCTACTATCTTGGTGATAGCCACACATATAGAGTGTTGATAGACTGTGGGGTATGACATGTGAGGGAGTGCTGGATAGTGCAGCCCATTTTGGTTGTGCAAGGTTTGTACATTGTGGACATCTATGTATCTGTTCCTGTAATCTCCTCCCCTGTTGTCTTGCAGGTATGATGTAATGACAGAGACATCCTCCATTTTCATCTGCAGAAAATGGCGCTATAGTAGATGCCCTCAGACTCAACCATCACATCCTGCTGTCAAGGGGTCACCACAATGAAGAACAGCAGGCAGCATTGCGGGCTGACCTTGTGAGGGCTGTTAATGATATTGGCCAACAGGACAGGAGCTACGAGCAGGTTCAACACCGGGCCACAGACATGTTCAATGCTGCATGTCAAAGGGCAGCTACTGTTACCAGGGATTGTGCTGCCACTGGTGGAGGGCCTGCAACACAACAACCACTCTCAGCCACGGAGTAATTCCTGGTGAACCTAGGGTCAACCCACAGCTCCCAGTTAACCATCACGCCATACATCCTGGAGGTGGGTGCTACAGCATCCACATCAGAGGAGTGTACACATGAACTCTGTTCACTAGTATAATATATTTGCAGTCATTGTGGCAGGGTGTACAGACCAGTACATGGGTATCAGATCTATCTTTATTGGAGGGGAGGTTTGGCTTTTCACCACAGTTGTGCACACATACTCAGAATGGCACAATACAGCCAGTATCACATTAGCTACTGTACATGTGGATATACACACATATTACCTTGTAACATTTGGTGTTGCTAAAAATACCTCTCCCTCTCCTTTTCACAGGTACATCAGGTGTGGCAGTAGTTCATGGTCCTGTACCTGGTAAGTGTTATACTGATGTTTTGCTTGATAAGATATACCCTATGAATGTTAAGGGCTGCCATTTTGCCTTTTGCACAAGTGTTCTGCTTAGCTAGAGTTGAATAAATGTATGTTCCATTTCAAAGCAGTTAACTACAGTGCATAGCCTAGGGAATGACAGGTGTATATTTGTACAAACGTTAATGTGTTTACACTTGTAGTTATGAGCAACTACACAGCCTGCTATACATGAGGCAATTACTCCAAGATGCCCATTCAGACACAATAGGGAGAAGGCACATACCTGAGGCAGTGGTACTACAACTGACATAGCATTGTCAAGATGGGTGTACTGGGTTTAATGTGTATTTCTGTCACATACACTGCTATATTGCATACCTCACAGGTGTATTGAACTGGCAACGTTACCTGGATGTAGCTGACGTGCATGTTATACAGGGCCTGGGTTGTGTGTGTATGTTGTTGTGGGTGTGTGTGTTGTGCATGGGATTAGAGATGAAAAGATGTGGGACATGTGATGCAGTTGTGGATCCTCATCTGTATGAGTCTGTGTGGATTACCATACATAATAGTGCAGGTGGTAATGTACTGCTTTTGGCTTGCTTCTCACAGGTGAAGAGGGGGGTTGGAGTCTGTCCTCCTCACAAGCTGATGTCAGTGTCTCATTGTACTCTGATGATGGTGGTGGCCATAGTGAGGTGCAGGTGGGGTTGTCAGTGGCTGAATCTGTCCCAGAGGTTAACATCCCTTTTCTGCCCCCATTGTCCCCACACACAGTCAGTATGCCCTCACATATCCAGTCACCAGAGGCCACAGATATTGGACAGTCAGAGGGTTGTGACATAGTACAGGACAGTGTGAGAACTATGTAGACACTGGCCATAACCAGACAGCTGGCGAGGTCTCACACAGGCAGATTGACAGGGATGCTCAAAGGAGGACTGCTGCCCATCCACTTCCTGTTGGAGGTGTCACATTATGGGGTCACTCGCCGCATGTTTCGGGCTGTCATGGAAGCATAGGCATGAGCTGAATGCAACACCAGATGGATGCTTAGGGCTATGGGTACAGCACAGTCTGACATCTGTGAATGCCTCCAAATCCACTCACGTAGTGGACAGACTGTGGGCTCAGACAGTGTCTGTCTTTGAGCACATGTCTGTGCTGGAACATGTGGTTGGGGTTGGGCATCAAACACATGGACATACGCCAGCAATACCATCTGCTGGTAGTCTACGTGGCCATGCACACGCATGCTTCTGTAGTGGCAGCACCTTCAGTGCTACAGAGGGAGGTGTGCTGTCCACACCATGATGTGGCAGGCCATGGGTACATGGTCCTGGGTGGTCCTGTGGGGTCACAGTCCCAGTAGATAGCAGTCATCATCAGCTACTAGCACCACATCTGAACTTGGGCATGGTGCTCCCTGTGCTACTCATGGAGGACCCAGTTCCTGTGTTCATGACTGGAGACAGTGAACTGTCCACTCTACCATGTAAAGGCCACAGCTGTCCACCATATGCATGTGTAGAGCTAGCACTGAGCTTGACTGTGTACACACACACACACACACTGCAACACCACTGTCACATGCAGGTCACCTACAGATAGACACAGCACCACTCCATGACCCATGTCAACAGCACCCCTTCCTGACTCACACACATGCTGTCAACTGTTTGGCACAGCTTAGGCTTCTGGCACCACCACACCACACCCTGTGCATGTGATGATACCTGTGCCACATCCCTGCCATCCATGTCATCGATGCGGGGACCTGCATATATGTGTCTGATGCACAGGCTGACCATACAACTTTACATGTGTTTGTGTAGTGCAGTAGAGTTATGCCATGGCAGTTGTTGTGGGCCATGACAGGTACTGTATGCTGGCATGTGTCAGGAGTACACATCAAATATTGTGTATCTTTGTTGCCTGATGGTACACTGGTGGGAGTGTTACAGAATGACAGGTGTCACAGAGCTATATAAGTGTATGACACAGGAGTCTGAGTGGTGCAACTATGGACACATGGCGGAAATACAATGGCACAGAAGGCAAGGCAGCACAGCAGAGAAATTACATCAACAAGGTATGCCAATTTATGTGCATGGCTCCCTAGGTGCATATGTGTAGACCAATGTGTCAGGGACAATGGGGACAGTCAGCATCAACATGCTTTCATACACTGTGACACACTGTACTACCCATGATACATGTCACATGGGTAGTCTGCATGTATAACTGCAGTTGGTGGCAGATAATTATGCTTATGTAGAGGAGGGCAATTTAGGGCAACCATCTAGTCACAGGGCCATAAAATGCATAACCAATGCATAGGGGTAGGCCACATGGGCATGTCTCTAGTGCTATCAGGGGACATATTTATGCACACACAGAGTTGGATGCTGTGAGATTAGAACCCGTACCTATCTAGCATTACATGCTATAGCTCGCAGTACTTATTGCATGCACCGCACTGTTTATCTGCTACTACACTGTCAGCCAGTGCACTTAAAGGTGGATGACATTAGCAGGGCTTGTAACAGAGGCCACTGTAGAGGCCAGCAGCTATTCAGTAGGCATAAAACACATAACCATTGAACACAGATAGCCCATACAGGCTATCTCTGTGCAACGGTTATGCATTAGAGGCCAGTAGCTAGTCAGTGGGTGTAAAATGCATAACCATTGCACAGAGATAGCCCATACGGGCTTGTCTTAAGTGTTGCAAGGGGATATATTCATACACACACATACACACACACACACACACACACACACACACAAACACACACACTTGAATGTTCTGAGATTAGAACCCCTACCTATCTAGTATTACACACTAAAGCTCACAGTACTTATCACATGTACCACTCTGTTTATCTGCTACTACACTGTCACCCAGTGCTCTTAAGATGTATGACATCTGGAAGGCTTGTAGAGTAGGGAATTCAGAGGTCAGCAGCCAGTCATAGGGCCAAAAATACATACCATTGCATGGAGACAGCACATATGAGCATGTTCATAGTGGTGTAAAGGGGGATATATTGATACACACATAAAGAGTTGGAAGATGTGAGAATAGAACTCCTACCTACCTAGTATTACACATTACAGTATGCACCACAGGTTATGTTTGTTGTATATGTTGATGCAGGTACAGTACTTGTGGAGTACTGTAAGTGGCCTTGTGTCAGACAGCATGTGTGGCCTGCAGTGTGATCCTGCTTGATGCTGTTATTGTATCTAGTGTCCCAGGAGTGGGTTACCTGTTAATACCCCTACTATATGTGTACAGTTACCAGTATCACCATGTCTGGCTGGTTGCAGTTTTGTAGGTGGACAATTGGCCAGTGACAATATGGCCTGTCCAAGTCCTGTGTTGCAACCATTGCACATTTCACCACCTGCTCACCATTGTCTGTCTACAGGGTGACATTCCACAGGCACAGGTTTCTGGGGGTGAGTGGATTATGTCGTTTTGCGACCTTGGTCTGTTAACATGAGACAACTGTTGTGATATGTAGGTGCAGATAACCCCAGCATTCTGTGTATAAGTGGAGACATTTGTTCATCCCTTCACACATATACACATACATACATGTGTGTGTGTGTGTGTGTATATATATATATATATATATATATATATATATATATGTGTGTATATATATATATATATATATATATATATATATATATATATATATATATATATATATAAAACAGGGATGTCATCTTAACTGTTGCTGTGTGTGTACATTATGTAACTGTGCTATGTATATATATACATATATATATATATATATATATGTGTGTGTGTGTGTGTGTGTGTGTGTGTGTGTGTGTGTGTGTGTGTGTGTGTGTGTGTGTGTGTGGAGAGTCTATATCAGTCTACACATTTATTTAGCTATATATATATATATATATATATATATATATATATATATATATATATATATATGTGCCACATACTGATAGGGTAATCATGTGTGAGGGAGATAGGGAGAGACAGATACGTATACATAGCTGCCTGTATGCACAGACATACTTTCACATAGAAGGTCTTTGCACAGATGAGGCAACAGACATGGGCTCAAGTTAGCTAAGTGTAAGAGCATGCCCAGTGTGACAGTCAGTAATTACGAGGTGACTCCAGGCCAGAACTACCTGTACTCCAGTCTGGATTTTGTTTGCTGCAGCCAATTGGCTCCTGGACCTGTTTCCACAGTCCAGCACTTCCCTGATATTTTGGCCAAGGCATTCCCCGGCTGTTTGCTGAACGCAGTATGTGACCCATACCTATCAACTGTACAGGTTTTAATACAATGTGTAGAGTATTCTGTCATATTTTTGGTACATTTTACATAGTGATTTTCTGGCACATTAGGGGTAAATCATTATAGAATTACATTAGGAAATGATAAGAGACATTTGAGTTACTGACTCCATACATATCAGGAGATTCATGCTAATGCAAGACCTGTTATTCTATCAACTTTCCACATTTGTCTGGCCAATAGTTAACCCTTCTTCTTATATTTGGGCTTTTGTCCAACTATTGTTCATGGCTTTGTCTAGATTCCCTGCTCTAAGAGGTTGAGAGGATGATGTGACTGGGGTACATGATGTAACACCACATACAGGGTTACAGTCTTCATACCTCTCATTGTACATGATTTTGCAGAATGAACAGGATTCCACTCAATATGTCTGCTCTGTTCCTCATACAGTTGTGTTTTCCAGCAACATACTATAAAATGTAGTCCACTGAATTGCTGTAAGTGCTGACACAGTTAAGTGATGGCCTTTACATACTGCAGCTAATCTGATCTTTTGCAACCTGCTGTTATACTAGCCATCTTCTAGGATACTCAGAACATGTATAATTTCTGTAGGTTTGGACCTCTGTACCCCTATTTTCTCTGGCTTTGTCCAGCTTCCTTGCAGTAACAGATTACGGTGTTATGACAGTCTGTGGGACACCAGCCAAATGGGTAACTCAAATGCAAATGTCGTAGCTGTGGCCAGCTTCGAACCATCAATACCATCAACCATGCTAATGTCCTTAGCCCAGTGAGCCACACCAGCCTCCAGAAAGTGAGGTTTAATTCCTCACACTATCAACTGCATACAGACATACACTGTAACCCCTGCTGCAAGTCCTGCATTTTGTGGAAAATACAACATGTGGTCAGGTTCTTTTTGATAGCCCTGGAATTGTGTGGTCTGCTGATATATCCTTGCAAACATAATGTTACTGTAGTTGTATGGGAACACTGATGTGTTGGGGTAGGGGACTTTGGCATTGACAGTCATGCATCTGTCCTATAACCCCACTGTTTGGCATTTCCCTTGCATAATGGAGTGGTGTTTCCAGCCATGTGGCCTAATGCATATTATGGGACATCCAGTATTGGACAGAGTACCTGTTGTCCCAAGTATCTGTTAGTTCTCTGCAAGTAGCCCAGTAGCCCACTCTATTCCCTTGCATACATGTAGCAGGTCCATACATATGCTACCATAGTCTAGTACCCTGTACATTTGCTGTATAGGACAGTGACTTACCTTGCAAATGCAGCAGTTGAGAGACCTGTGTTTCATGGCTGACTCTGTCTGATGTATGAAGTATACAGTCAATACATGGTTAGGTACAGGTTGTGTGGTCTGGCTGACATCCTTTTTACTATGTATGTGAATCGGAGTAAGGTGTCAGTCCTTAGGACCCTAGGTTGTCAATGCTAGTGCTATGTGTTGTCTCTTGCCCAAGTCCAGGGCATACTGGGCATGCCTACATCTGCCTACAGGACAGCCTCAGGGGGTTCCTCCTCCAAATCCCACTGTGGGTGTTACTATAGGGACCTAGGCACTGGTGGGGGCTGTGTATTCCTTCCCTTTGATGATCCTGCCGCATCAGTTTCCACAGAATCATATTGTGTAGTATGGCACATACTGTGAACATCTGTGGGCATGTGGCTGGAGAGTACTGCAGGGATCCACCAGCTATATCTATGCACAGGAACTGTGACTTGAACAGCCCAAACAAATGCTCTATGATGTTCTTAGTTTGTGCGTATGACTCGTTATGGAGTTCTTCAGTGGGTGTTTGTGCATTTCTGTTGGGTGTCATCATCCATGGTTCCAGTGCATAGCCAGCACCCCCCACTAGATGGCCATACAGGATGTCCCCCCTGGCAAACATCTGGAACGGTTGTGATGCATGTCAGATATGGGAGTCATGATAACTGCCAGGGCTGCCAGCACACATGCACACGACCTGGCAGTTGATGGAGTGATACCCCTCCCAGCTGATGTAAACTCTATCCTTCTCACTGAGCAGTGCTTTGATGTGTACATGAGTTCAGTCTATGGCACCAAGTACCTCAGGGTAGTGTGCTACATGGTAGAAGAGTTACATACTGCTAGCCTTCTCCTCAGGTGTGCGGGGTAAATAAATGTGCTCACTGATATGTGTTAACATGGCATCCAGGAACTGGTGGAGTACCCTGGATGCTGCTGCATGTAAAAGCCCCATCATGTTCCCAGCTGTTTTTTGGAAAGTACCTGTAGCTAGTATCCTAAGGGCTACACATACCTTTGTTTCTACTGGGATGGGGTCCCCTCTGTTGGCTCTGGGTCTGAGTTGAGGGCAGCAGAGCTCAGTTAGTTCTTGTAGTATGTCCCTCTCCATCCTACAGCTCTCTACAATTTCTAGCTCATGTAGCTCCTGGAAGGTTATCCTGGGCCTGAACACTCTTCTCCTCAGTCTAGGCCTATTGTCAGCAGCAGTATCAGCACTGACCTCAGCATCTAGCACATACAGATATAGCAGAGCTGCAGCAGCCCCTGGCATTGCTTTAGTCAAAAATCCCATGTTTGTACTCCACTGGTGAAAACTACGGGGGTGAAACAGACTGTAGGGTGTATGCAACTTTTCTTCTAGTGCTCTACTGTAGGTACAGCCTGTGTGATTGGCTACCTATGATGGATTCCACCTGCCAAGTACATCATTGTCAGTGTTTTAATGCCCCAATTAAAGTGGTACAGGGGTCATCAGTAATTTAAATATAATTGGCTTTCCCAGGCAATTTTAAACTTCCCTGCTAAGCACTGTGGCGCACAAACCCACGCCACAGATATAAACAATGCTCAGCACTCAGTGGATACACCCCCATAGACAGGCACACTGAACACAGTGGTGTGCCATGCAAACATGCTCAAACTAGCTAAAACACACACCCCAAAGTTAAACAATGCTTAGCAGGCACTGGACACCTCCCCTGCTCAGCTTATTGGTGCGGCATGCAAACAGGCACAGCTGAGCTACAATGTACTTAAAGAAATATAAAAACACACCCTTTTGATGTCAGCTACCTCTTCTATGAACACCAACATGGTTCTGGGGCTACACGGATGTGATCTGATGGCACGAATACCCATTTTTGCTATTCAGTGACCCCAGCTCATTTGCATACAGATCTGTGCACACATTCAGGAAACCACAATATTACAGACCCTGCCTCCTTAGCAACCACAGAAATCTGCCAATGTACATACTCCATGCAAGGCTCTATAATGCATTATTGTCACATATTTTATTTTTTTTTTGTTTTTACACTTTTAAATATTTTCCTTTTGCATAACATCATGTTTGCACACTGCTGCATGCTGCGCAAACATAATATGAATATTAAAAAAATTATTTTACATTATTTTACATTACTTTTTGAACACACAGTGCATAGTTTTGCACATATCTGTGTCTGCTATTCTATTTTTGTCCTTCTAACTGGGCTTTTACAGACCCTGTTCACTTTTTTTTCTCATGTACACAGAATTTTTCCATGTACACTTCGGACACCAACACGGGGTCTGCACTAATGCCTATCTGCTTGCTGGATCCCTCCAACACCCTCATTTGCATGCAATTCACCTGCTTATGAGGTGATTTGCATGCAATGGACACTTCCGTGTTTGCACACTCATGCATGCATCTCAGCTCTGTTTACTGGATCACACAGCTGCTTATGCCTGTGTAAGCTCTGTGCCACTATGCCTACATGGAAAATTAATCCATGTCAGCTTTACTGAATTCCCCACTGATTATTGCTGCATATAGTAAATGTGATAGAAAAATTGTGAATGAGAGTAACACTGCAGCAGACATACAAGTCTGATCAGCAGTGATGTGGTGTGAAATTCGGTGTAACCAGTACACATTTAAAATAACATAAATTGCTCTTCCATACAATCAAATGCAGATTACTTTTTAGTAGTGCATTCATTGCAGTGATGACAGTTGTGAATTGTACAATGCTATGTTAGGACATACAGCACTTTTACTTAATGTCTGTAACAAAAGACAGAAGAATGAATGCAGAGGAAAGTAACAAAAAGGAGTTAGTAGTACTTGTTAGCATTGCTTACAAATGTCAATAGGGAAAGCAAAAAGACAAATTGATGGCATTGTCTAAATAGAAGGAGACTAGAGTTGACAGCTGAATCTATTATTATGGTGTAGCTGCTAAAGAAATTACCTGTCAGTATTAGACTCCTGACAAGGAGAAAGATGTGTTTGACACTGAGGTAGCGGTTTCACTTATGGCCTTGGTTTTTGGGTGTAATTAAAGTGTTGTGGATGAGTATGTAACATAAACGTGCTTGATGTTTCCAGAGTGGCAGCATCCTTGTTGATGATGGGCATGAAAGGACACACAGCTTGAGAAGCATCCCTTTCCACAACCAATCATTGTGCTTAGACAGGCTCTACAAGGCAGGATGAAAATGAGTAACGATACTGGGAAGTTGTAATATGTATCAGACGGAGTATATATCACACATCCAGCATTAATAGACAAAGAAGATCATTAATCCATGAAAAAGTTTTGAATAGTAGAGAATTTGAGAGCTTCTTTGTACTGGGAAAAGTAGTGGTCAACTTGAAATGTTGCTTTAGATTACATGCAAGGTGTTACTGAACTGAACATGATCCATTAACGATTAACAGGCACCAAATACTGTGTTATATCAACTTTCTTTGTTTGGGCCTCTTCAACTGTAAACATGTTAAAAACTTTTTAGAATTCAATCCCAGGAATGTCATATTCTGCAGTATCAGATAGTCGACAGATTTGCAGACAGTCTGCATACATTGGAAAATGATAATGAAGGAGTATTTTGGTAGGATTTCATGTTTGGATGGTACAGCAGGGAGATATTTACTGTCTATGTTATTGTTTTTTTGTGTGTGTTGTATTACACAGTGCTTAAATCTGTCATACAAAATAGATTTTGGATGGATTTCAATTGAAAGTATCTTAACATGGTGTACTGCATCAATGTTATGTAAATGTTTGGAACAAAGACTAATACTGATTTAATTTTAGTAAGGAAATTATTTTAATGCAAATTACTTAAGAAAATGTCTACTGCTGAGGGCTGCTTGTAAGTGTTGATGTGAGAAAAGATTACTTGCCTTTAAGGTGATAAATTCTTGGTTACCGGGAGACTGTGACAGCTCCTATGGATGGTTAGTCATTAGGGCCAAACACTTAAGGCCCCTTGTGTGTACTATACATTAATAGATGTGGAACCAGTGTAAATGCTAGTGAACTCTTCACATTAGGAACAGCAATCTATTTTTGAATCATAACTGCTTGCAAATGGGAAACTGAATATGAGGTGGAACAGTTGAGTTCAGGGGATTATGAGCACTGGAGAAGTCAGACACATGTTTTCAATAAGCTTTGGAACTGAGGACCAATCTAACTGCACATTCTTGAGATGAATTAAAATAAGACAGCAGGTATCAACTGTTATTGTAAGTGCATCATTTTCATTTTTTCTTTTTTTTGAAAACAGGTTTATTGTTTTAACATATAAGAGAAATATCATAACAATTTTATACAAGTAATTAAAATAGATATTATTATAATATTCAACAAAACAACTAAAGTATTTACAAAGACATCCACTACAATCAGATCAATTAATTAAACTAAA
The DNA here is from genome assembly GCF_019279795.1 of Protopterus annectens. Lineage (NCBI taxonomy): Eukaryota > Metazoa > Chordata > Ceratodontiformes > Protopteridae > Protopterus > Protopterus annectens. The sequence continues at coordinate 1,581,643,749 of NC_056731.1, read as the reverse complement.
ATACCATGCTATTGAAATTAGAATTTTTTTAACAAATTTTGTAAATTATCCCATACAATATAATAAGATGTTTTTCTAGTTGTTCTTGACCTAATTGTGTTTATTTCCATATGGCACACTATATTTATAACATTTTTAAATTCATTGAACGAAGGAGGAGTATCTGAAATCCAATTTCTGGTTATTATTTTCCTAGCCACTGCTAGAATAGACCATTACAAGGGAAGCTTAACCTTTTTAACACTTTGAGGTACAGGTGTGTTGAATAATATAAGAGATTTAGAAATAATGAAATTATCTGTAAAAAGAGCCTGCAAAAATTCATTAATTGACTTCCAGTATTCTTTCAGTTTTATACAGTCATAAAACATATGAGCCCAGTCAGCATTAATTTCTACATTACATCTCTTACATAGATTATCTTTATTATTTATTTTATTCATCATCAAAGGTGTATAAAAAGATCTATGTAAAAATTTCCATGTATAAAGTCTCCAGACAATGGAAGACGTAGTTCTATAGGCAGATTCCAATATATATTGTTTATCTTGTTGATTTGGTGGGTCCCCATTAATAGAAGTGAAATAATTCCAGTATGTATCTACACTGTAAAAAGTTTCTTGTCTGATAATTTTATGTATGTGTGAAAGTTTACCTTTATCAGAAACTTTATGTTGTAAATTTAATATCAAGTAATCAATCAGTGTTGGAATAGATTATTTAACTGTTATAGACATTATATCTATTTTATTAATGAGATGTTGTCTAAAGGTCTGAACCTCTAACCAGCAAGTTTCTCTTAGATCAAATTCTTGTTTTAAGAAATCTAGATTTTTAACTTTATTATCAGATATCAACTGATACCAGTATTTTAGATCATTATCTATAGCTAAATGAGTTCCTTCAGAAGTAGATGACAAAAGCATACCCTGAGTATACATTATAGGAATATAATAAAATTCCATTCCCTATACTTAGGGTGCATGAATATAAAGTTACGATAGCTAATAATAATATTTAATGGGTAACAAACCATATGTTTAGGTGTAATAGGTGAAGTACAAAATTCCTTTAGTAACCATAACATGGAGTTATTTACAATCATATTTTTATGTGTTAAGGAGATTTTCATGAAGTGCATACTAATTAGCTCCCAATAATCTTTCCATTTTGCGACATATGACTGATCTATTAATAAAGTAATAACTTTTACAATAGAAGAGATAGTATATAAATTAAAGTCTGAAAAATAAATACCCCCTTGAGACCAGCTATTAGTATGTTTCTTTAAAGCAATCCTAGGTCTATTAGGTGCCCATAGGAAATTTAACATTAGTGTATTCAGTTTCTTGATAATTATTTTTGTAGGTGGAAGTATTATTGATTGTATTAAGTATAACATTTTGGGGAATATTATCATTTTAATAATTGTAAGTCTCTCCTCCATAGTAAAAAACATATTATTCCAGGTATTAAAAATATTTTGTATATTAAGAAAACAGGTATTATAATTATTATATATAATAGATTTAATATCTTTAGATAGTATTATACCTAAATAAGTTATCTGACCTGAATTGGGTACATATTTAGTAAAATCACTAATGAGAATATTTTTTCGTGTATATATAGGTAGTATTTTAGTTTTTTCTTCATTGAATATTAAACCAGAAATTATTTATTTATTTATTTATTTTACATTTGTTTACATTTGTTTAAAAGAAATACTTTTAAAATTCATCATTTTATCAAATAGAGACTGCATAGAAGAATTAGATCCTGCTGATGTAATTAGAACATCATCTGCAAAAAGTTGAATTTTGGATGTTGTATTTTCATCTATTTCAAAACCCTCTATGTCAGTACTGTTTCTGATCAAATTAGTCCAAGGCTCCATTACTAAAGTGAATAATAGTGGAGAAAGTGGACATTCTTGTTTTGTACCTTTAAAAATGGGTATTTTTTGTGAAACATATGTTCCTACCTTAATATAAGCAAATGTTCCTTTGTATAAATGCTCAATTAGATTTACAAATGCATCTGAGAAGTTTGTGCACTTCAGTAAGGTAAACAGATAGTCCCAACTTACTGAATCAAATGCTGAACTTATATCAAGACTAATAAGTGTTAAATCTTTCTTTTTCCTATTTGCAAAATCAATTAATGTTAAAGTTCTTCTTATATTATCAAAAGTATTTCTATTTACAATGAAGCCTGTCTGATCTATATCTATAATGCCGGGGATGATTATCTTCAATCTATCAGCAAAAATACTCATAAACATTTTATAATCAACATTAAGTAATGAGATGGGCCGATATGAAGTACATCTAGTTGGATCTTTATTAGGTTTTAAAATTGGCGAAATAAATGTATATTGCCAAGATGGGGGGGGTTATTAACTCAGTTTGGGCCAAAATAAAAACCTTATGTATTAATGAATATGTACTTTTAGAAAGGATTTTATATATCTCTAGTATAATACCATCATTACCCGGTGCTTTGTTTGATTTAAGCTTATTTATTTGTGTAATAACCTCTGTATATGAAATACTTTTGTCCAATAGTTTAATCTGTTGTTTATTAAGCTTTTATTCATGTTTGTGGTTATAAACTCCTTTATTTTATCTTTAGGTTCCATGTTAATGTTATTATGGTTAATTTTGTGAAAGTGATTTCTAAATTCATCTAGTATTTCTGGTATACTAGAAACATTCTTCTTTTTCCTTAGAGAAAAGATTTCTTTGATATGGTTTTGTTTATTCAACCTTTTTGTTTTATTTTTAAGTTTATGTAAGTATTTGGGGCTTATTGAATAAGACAAAAACTTGTATTTCTCTAACGTTATTTTAACTTTATGAGTTAAAATTTCTTTGTATTTCTCATTTAGTTTGTTTATTTTTTCAATAACTTTCTTGTCCATAATATTTTCTTTATTATTATGTTTATGAGTCTAATTTACTTTGAATATCTAACGATTCCTTATCCCAAGATTTCCTTTTATTATTATACCATCTGATACTTTGTCCATATAGATATGATTTTAAGGCATCCCAAACATAGACAATGGAGACTTCAGGAGTATTATTTATGTCTAAAAAATATTTTACTTCTGAAAGTATATATTCTTTATAGTCTTTTAGTTGAGTTAAGTATGCTGGTATCCTTTTGATCTGAACATTATGAGTATTTTTTATCATGAATTCAAAAACAATTGAATTATGATCAGATATAGGACATGAAATGATTTTGAAATTAATTAAATATGTTACCATCTGGTTAGAAATAAAGACCCTATCTATTTTTGAATAAGTTTTGTATCTGTTAGAAAAAAAGGTGTATGGTAATGATTTTGAATCTATCTGATTATTAATATCATTCAAATGATAAGAATTAGCAAAATCATTTAAATGTTTTGCATTAGATGTAATTCTTCTTTTTCCTATAGTGGTAGTATCACTTTCATGTAGTATACAATTAAAGTCACCAGCTAAAATAATATCTCCTATAGAGAATTATATGATCTTATCAAGATGATGTTTCACTGTATTAATACCAATTCCAGGTATCCAATATACATTAATTAAAGTGTAAGTCTTCCCATTAATTTGTATTGTAACCATACAAAACATTCCTTTGTCATCCTGATAAGACTTAATGGTTTTAGGAATGGGCATACTTTTATTCCATAAAATAGCCACTCCTCTTTTTTCTGAGTGTGCTCTGAACTAACCAATACTGTATATTTGTTTGTGGCTAGTTTATCAATATCTTTTTCAAGAGATGGGTTTCTTGCAGGAAGACTAAGTTGGCCTTATGTAAATGAATGTATCTTATTAGGCTTGCCCTTTTACACGGATTATTCAATCCATTAATGTTTAAAGAAATTCCTTTTAAAGATGTCATTTGGCATTTTAAAACTTAAGAATCTTATGATCAAAATAACAAATATCAACATAAGTAATGTTACATCTCCTCCTTTAGGTGTACCTTTAAATATAGCTGTATTTATTGAATCTCTTATGGGATTTTGTATAGGATTCAATTTTGTTTGTAGTGACAATGAGTGTACAAAATATATTGTGGATGTCAAAACTATATACATATAACAATGAACAAGTGAAAATAATGTAAGGATTAAACCTTGCATCCAGCCTGAGTTATAAACTCCAACTTAGAGTAGTATTTACCACTCAAGTTAACCCCCTACCCTAAGCAGCAGTACCTCAGCTACCACCTTATCAATTTAATACTAGTTATATTTAACTAAGGTTAACAGTTTTCAATTCAATTATCTAGCAAGACAAGACTACACATTTGGTAAAACAGCATCATATAAACTAAAATAAACTTTTTTTTTAAAAAAAACTGCTCATACTACTATATACATCTATGTAATATAAAACACTTGTATTCAAATAGCATTCAAATAATCTTGATGTTAGAAATCAAGAAGAGAGAAAAATAAGTTCTAACATTCATTTAAATCAAAAACGTTGGCTAATATGATTCAGACATTACATATATTAAGATGCATCTATTTTCTGTCATGTAAATGCAGTCAACAGCTTCCAAAAAAAACTTGAATTGCTTGTATATGAGCATTTTACTTATACTCATTATTATCAATAGAATAAAATATTGTATTTATAGAAATTGTTATAAATCATACTGCATAGTTATGCAGATTCTCAGAAACACTTGCATTATTGTAAAAAAAAAAAAAGAAGCCATCACACACACTCATATATACATATATATATATATATATATATATATATATATATATATATATATATATATACACACACACACACACACACACACACACACACACACACACACACACATATATATATATATATATCTGATCTCACTGAGTTGTGTCCTTGCTGAGCACTATCCTACTTGCTGTCCCTACAATAAATCTGTCTGCTTCATACAAAATAATGCACAGCAAACACATTTTAGTAACCAGATTTTACAACCATGCTATACTACTGCTTTAAAATATATCACATGACAATTTCTTCCAGAATAGAGTTATAAAATTATTTATGCTTGTCAATCAGATGAATTAAATGAGTTATAGTAATGTATATGTTTGGAACATAAGTTTTTAACACAGATTATTATGCTGCTGTTAAGTAGATTTTCAAAAACACTTGAATAAATGTTTCATTTTCTATGCCTTCTAAAATAAGACATTTACTTACTACAAGAAACTGCATCATTTAAACTCATTATAACTGACATATTTTATGAATTATAACATAGATATTTAAGTAATTATATAAAATAACTCACATTTAGATGTTAAAGAGTTCATTTTCCTTCACATAGTCGCATTTGCATCAGTTCTACTTCCTGGTAGAGTGTTCTTCCTGAATCTGTGATGTGTCAGTGTGATATCTAGGTCAAAGGTTAGACTGACTGCTTTCAGCTTCTCTGTGAGAATTCTGAGAGTTGAAGCTTTTGAAGTAGCTCATGGACACTGTGCATGAGACAGCCCACATCCCAGATTGTCTCCCTTAACATTTTGGCGGGAAACTTATTAAAAACTAGTGACAAACATTCATTTAGCAGTGTAAATGCATCTAAACATGACAAAACCTTCACGATGTACTTTACAGGTTATTACAGCCTCTATGTAAGTGAAATTAAGCCCAAAGTTATTAATAAGTAATAAAACTCAATATTTTTGTCCCAACTCAATTTTTATGCAAATCTTATTATTTACTGTGTCTATATGATCAAAAGCATTTCTATATGTTAATAAAGAAAAGAAAAAGAGAGTAGAAAATAAAAGAGTGTAAGGCAGTAATAAAAAAATGTAAGAGAAAGCTATAAGAAGTATATACAATGGAATATTACTTACTGTTTATATTAATAGAGTTAAAAATAAAACATATTATTTACTATTATTTAGTTCTAATTATTATTAGTTAAAGCATGACAGATTATTTACAAACAAGCATAAGCAGTATAATCAAGAAAGTATAATTAGGAATAGCATTTGAAGAACATATAATTTTTTACAAGGAATAAATATGTTATTATTCTATTAATCATATTTTCATTACTCTTCTCTCCCTGCCCTCCCCACCCTTTACCCACTACATAATCTAAATAGAATGTCATTGTTTAAACAAAGAAAAGAAGAAAAGGAGAAAAAAAAGAGAAAAAAAAATGTATCAAATTACTGACCTTACTTCTCTTTTTCAGAAAGAGAAACAAATTGAATCATAGCTTGTTATTAATTCTTCAGATATTTTGACTGGTTATTAAACAAAACATTTCTTTGCACACAGAGAATAACTTTGATTAAATCTTTTCAGAATATTTGTGGCTTTCTGGAAATGCAGGAACTATATTTAAAAAGATTAATAATGAAATAAAATGATGAGAGAAAAAAAACATAGAACAAATCATTTGTTTTTTAGTCTCTTCTTCTTCTCTGAAGTCTTCCACGAAGTTTCAGTTGCCAGTCTCTTTAATGAAGGACTAGCCCATTCCATTTCCTCTATTTTATCCAAAATCTTATTTTTTGATAAACAGTAAAGCAGAGTCTAAGTCATCAAAAATTTTAGGACCATCAGGAAGGAAGATTTTAAGCTTGGCAGGAAACAGAAGGTATGTTTTAAACTGTGCTTTTTAAGCTCCCTTATTAGTGGCAGAAAAACTTTTCTTTTAGCTATTACCATGGAAGAATAGTCATTGTCAAAACGCACAGTTGTCTCATTAATCTTAACAGGAGCTTTAGCCCAAGCAGATTTAAGAACCATCTCTTTATCAAAAGATGATAGAAATCTAACTATAACTGATCTAGGATAGTTTTTGTTAGAGTTAGTATTAGTTATAGATCTATGTGCTCTTTCGATACCAAAAGAGAATGCTTCTGGTAAGTCTAAAGTTTTAGGGAGCCATGTTGTTAAAAAAGAAGTAATATTGTTACCTTCAATATTTTCTGGCAATCCAAAAATCCTAATGTTATTGCGCCTAGATCTATTTTCCAGGTCATCAAGCTTTGTTTGTAAATGTGTATTTTGTTTCAGCAGAAACTCAATGTTGTTTTCCTCTTCTTGGATTCTATTTTCCATGTCATTCACAGCTTCTTCTATGCCTGACATCTGGATCTTCTGTTGTTGCAGGTCTATATGTAACAAGTCTATTTGTTTTGTAGTTTTTCTATGAAGGTATCTATTTTAGTATCCATTTTATCCATCTTAGCAGTAAGTTGCTGGATTATAGTTATCAGAGACTGAAGTTCTTTCTTGATGCTGGAGTCTTGAGAATTTGTCTTACTGGAACTCATTTCAGACTGATAAACTGACAGGAAAATTTCCAAAGTGATTTCTGACAGGAATATTGTTAAAATTTCCTTTCTTTTTTAGATATAGTTCAAGAACTATATAAAACAAACATATTTAGAAAGAAAATTACTTCAAAAATTAATTTTGTAAGTAATTAATTCCTGTCAGTGTAATGAAATTGGTGGAGCTGAAGAAATCTGCTGCTATCCTGTGTTCATCCTTGGCCACGCCCCCAATTTTCATTTTTTCTGAGTGTGTGTGTGTGTGTGTGTATGCTGGCTACAGTCCAATAGGCAATAAATTATCAAATGTGGAATAAGATGAAACTGCTGGTCAGATCCATGACAGAAGACTGAATGGAATGTCAATTACTCTGCTCTGATTAGCCTTCTATCATTCCTTCTTTATAAGTATGCTGTGATCTTGTTTGTTTTGTGTGTGTGTGTGTGTGTGTGTGTGTGTGTGTGTGTGTGTGTGTGTGTGTGTGTGTATGTAAATGTGCGATTGGTCATGCATGCTTGGTGTACATGACATATCAGAGGACTGGTAAGCACAGCTAAAATGACCACTTCTTGCCTCATTACAGGCAGGATAGTTGTGTGCAAGCAGTTGGCTTACTGTAGTAGGATTGAAAATGATGACCTGAGGATGTCAGTTGGTCTGAATCACAGCAGACGTTGCGTCAATGGTCTTTAGTAACTGTGGGCAATGCAGCAGGAATAAACAGTATATGGTTTGTGTATGTCTTTCTATCATTTCTGGACATTGTAATGGAAAGTCACTTTACAAATACAGCATGAGTTAGAGCTGGGTGGGCAATGCAGCAGGAATAAACAGTATATGGTTTGTGTATGTCTTTGTATCATTTCTGGACATTGTAATGGAAAGTCACTTTACAAATACAGCATGAGTTAGAGCTGGGTGGGCAATGGGAAGCTTGTCCACCAGTTGTACTGTAGCTGATTTCCATTCATGGGTGTGGACATATTGACTTAATAGAAGTTGCTTTGCTAACAGTACACTTGTACAACTGTATTCTAGACAACTGGCAAATGTTTCATGTTTATCCATAACTAAAAAAGTGTGTGTGTGTGTGTGTGTGTGTGTGTGTGTGTGTGTGTGTGTGTGTGTGTGTGTGTGTGTGTGTGTGTGTGTGTCAGCATGCATAAATGTATGCCTGTATGATGTCTATGGTGTAATGGAGAAGTACAGAACAAAGCTGGACTGATGCCTCATTGCTGCACTGCTATGGGGAGAGTTGTGTCAGTGCAGCAGCCTTGCAACAATTAATGAGGGAATGTGCTATGAGTTCACGTTGACAGTAGAATAGATACCCCAATTGACTTTGGAGCAGTGTTTTGTGGAGAGTTGAGTAAAGAAAGACACACTGCTTGTGGGTGTGTGTTTATTCCATTATGTACACAGGGTGTCCATGATGTAACAGAGAACAAGTGCTGAAAATGTGTGTGTGTGTGTGTGTGTGTGTGTGTGTGCGTGCGTGCGTGCGTGCGTGTGTGTGTGTGTGTGTGTGTGTGTGTGTGTGTGTGTGTGTGTGTGTGTGTGTGTGTGTGTGTGTGAAGGCCTGTATTTTTGTGCATGTGTCTAACAATTGCACTGTCATAGTCCCAGAACCATGTACCAAACTCTTAGGGGTAATTGTTTACAATAACCTCAAGTTTGATATGCATATAAATCAAACCATTAAAAAAGTTAACAAAAAACTTGGCTCTCTATACAAAATCAAACCAAAATCAAAAGGGATTGCCACAGCGGAACTCCAGTCCGCTAATGATTGGCAGTTGATTTTTACGTACCGGCTTGCCAGGCCTGACGCACAACCTTCAATGAAGGTACGCCCATTCACACATGTCTCCACACAGAAGACGCTCTAGCTGAGAATGGAACCGGACAGCGTCTTACTGTGAGACGACAACGCTACCGCAGCACTTTTGCTCTGACATGGTAGAATCCAAAATGATTTTTGAATAAGGTTTTGGATTGTCTTGAACAAACAATGAAATTTATTGCAATGTATGACTATTTTTCATGAAATAGATGCCAATTCACATACTCTAACTCTGTGACCTTAAACAAAGTAGTAGTACTGCTACATATAAAAGCTTTATAACTTGGAAGCTTTCTCTACGTGTCTGTTGCTGACAGGATAAGAGATATGCTTGAAGGTATACAACTACAAAAAACGCTGAGTGAAGCTATAGTAACAGAAACTAGTGGCTCACATAAGAGACTAGGGAGGCTGTTGTTAAGAAAAATCAAAACTGTTTAATTGTTAGGTAAAGTCTGGCACTACCTAAGATGGTTCGTGTTATGCTAGGAAAGAATAACTATGCAAAAATAACCATGTGACCAGCCAGAAAGCACTACACAATCCGAAGCAAATGTTTCACTGTGTACATTTGAGAAAATAGATACAGTATATTGGACAAAATGGTGGATTGAGATTAGTGGGGGGGGGTCACAGTTTTCCTGGGATAGTGCTAGTCAACAGTAAGGAGAAAAGAGTCATTAGGGAACAGTTTTAGTGGCACATCAAGCTGAGATTTGTTTGATGTCTATTGTCATATAAAGTTGCTAATTAGCTGAACCTAGCCTAGCTGGAAATGTGAAACTGACTCATTGAAGGAGGGGAGATAGGAGGAGTGAGTTGGTTAGGAACTGGCAGTAACAAAATTGCTCTTTGTAAAAAATCTTTTTTATCTCAGTAATTTGTTGACACTTTTACACGTTTCTTTCACAGAAAGTGTAGTACATCAATAGGAACATTTGTAAAATTAAGGGCAGAATAGTCAATGGCACACGATCTACTGACTGTTAGACTTTGGGCTTTGTATTAGAACATTACCCCACCGCGATTTTCACGCAGGACTGGGCGTGGCCTGCATGATTGACAGGGAAATCCTGTGTGATGTTGCATGGTAATCATGGGTGAGTGACAAGCCATGCAGATTATCAAGTGGCCTGGTGAATACTCATCATATGATCGTACTTTGGCACATACCACTCAACCTTCTTGTTACAGCAAGAAATCTGGACAAAGCCACCAATAATGGGGGGACAAAGCCCCCAAAATATGGACACTTTTTAAATATTGCTCTTACCAACTTAGAAAATTGGTAGAATAACAGGTTTTGCATCAGCATAACTTTTTCTGAAGGGTATGAAGTCTGAAACTCAAATGTCTGTCATTATTTTCTAACACTAACCCTTAATAATTTGCAAATGATTTGCAAGAAAACCACAATTGTATGACATACAGAACAAAAGCATGAGGCAAAAATCTGGACATTCTGCGAAAAGTTGTACACTTGTGAGGTATGCTTTGGCATTCTTGAAATAGGGCCATTGCAAGGGAGTTTTTCAGGATGTACTATATGTTTGTACAGGAATTGCTTTAGCAGGGGGGCGAGCACCCCTGCACCCCCCATGTTTCTTTACTACATTTGTTTTGTAGGAATTAGTTTTGCTGGGGGGGGGCAGCCCCACCTGCACCCTCCATGTTTCTTTACTATACTGTTCAGCAGTAATGGGGGGAGTGTGCTTGCCACGTTGTAGAAGCAACATGAAAGTGCAGTTTTCAATCAGATGTCACAGCTGCTTAGGTTCGTGCCTTGTGTGAGTTGCATTCAGGTTATAGTCAGAAGCGTGAGGCATTTAGTGTTTGCAATGTACAGTATTGCATAATATCGGTGCACAGTGAATGGTGATAGAATAGCAGATGCATCATTGTTAAAGTGTACTTTTTATAATATATTGCATTTTGTTTCTGTTTTTTTTTTTATGTAGTAACAGCTAATATGCGTACATTTCAACAGTCTATACTTTGGATTTTTTTTTGTCTTACATTTCTTACTTTTTTTTCTCTTATAATTGTGCATTATAAATTTTTAAATGCTATTGTGGAGCTTTTCTCCCCGGGCCTCTGCTGAAAATGGAAATATATCCAGTTGGATTAGCCCAGTTAACAAATGTAAAATAAAAATAAATAAATAAATAACATAAGATTTACGTACCACGTACTTACAGCAGCGGCCAGATTCAACTATTTAGAAAGTCTTGCATATTCAACTATTTAGAAAGTCTTGGATATTCATTTTAATGGCAAAGGTCTTCACCTGTTTATTCAGAGTAATACTAGCAAAAACAGTCATACGCAGGGTGGTGGGGGAAGTTCGTGCGGTTCTTGCTACTGCGCATCTGGTGGGGTAGTGTTCTAATACAAAACCAGAATTTGCAATATTTTTCAGTTTTTCCATTCTAAATGAATTCAAGTCTGATATGACAACAAAGGGTAGGGCTAATTGTTCTCACAATCAGGACTGCCATACTACATTTTGGGACAGATTTAGCATTTCAAAGGAATATACTCTCATCAGGATGTCTTCTCCCATGAGGGCAGACAGGAAAAAAATAAATTTAAGAATAAATACTTTTTTGGTTGAAAGCAGTTTTGGGAGGTGCAGAAAATCATGACCAGATAAAAAAATATATGTTTTTGTCATCATTTACCTGTGGTTCTTAAGCCTGTTTATAGATAAGCCTTACAATGAAGTAAGTCATTTACATTGAGAGCAGGTCTTTCAGAATTAGGGCAGACTTAAACTGAAAGAAACTCTTTTGCAATCTGGCCCTATATATTTAGATTCTACTGTAAAACAGTTACACAAAAATGCCCTTTCAACTTGATACAGATAAATATGCACCAATATTTTAATCCAAACATTATAAAACAACAGCTGGCTTGCCCAGAAGCCAAAAACCACACAGAAGCATGACATTGCAAATTCGCACTGCATTCGCACTAAAACCACAATGCAGCATGTATGAAGAAGCATACTTTATGCAAACAGAATAAGCAAATACCCACAAGACAAGGGCATGCGTGGAAGTAGAAAATCATCTCCTAGCAAAATGAATAATAAAACAAAAGGTACAAAGAATTGAAACATGCTGGCAAATAAAATGTCATGTACAAATGAAGTGATCATTATTAGTACATAACAGACCTGTAAGGCACAGAAGACTGAAGTTGAATGTGTAAGAAAGATAGTAAACAAAGAACAGCAGTACATGTCATATGCCATCACATAAGTAAAACCCCTTCTTATGGCTAGCAGTTGAAACCCCAAACCCAACCACAACATTAATCAGCTAGTCCACAAATTATAGTCTCTGCTACCCTATGCCATAATACAAGTACAGCAGAACATAAAATACCACAAAAACGTCCAATGATCGTGAAACATAATCTCAACATAGATAAAAATGTGTTAAAAACATAGCCTTCAAAATATGGTCCTATTCCAGAATCTGTGAGTTGCAGGCTACAGATCTGACCATATGTGGTGAATATGGCTCGTGTTCCCTATGCTAAATTGTTTGTGATCCACAGAAGTGTCCCTTACCAGGCTATCTTGTACCCATTAACTGTACTATTAGTCACCAAAATCCTCTTATCATGTGATTACATGTGGCATTAAAGGAATAGTGGCAGAGGTCTTCAACATTAGCTTACTGCATGGTCTTCCATGGTTCTGTAAGCTTGTAATTTAACTCCAAAGGATGTTTTATATTCAAGTCAGCTACTCCCCAGGATCCAGTACATCTGCAAACTTCCTCCTATGTTTTTTTAACTCTGATAAGCATCTGTTGGAATTAACAGATTTTGTACATAAATATGATTGTATAAAACTTTTATTTTCTTTTTTAAATAATTCCAGCTTTTGCATTCCACTAATGCCATTTTATTACCTGTAATGCTGTACTATCTACTGTTATAACTTGCTTTTTAATTAACTTGTATTTGTATATTTTACTGGAGCTTTTCTCCCCAGGACTCCATCGAAAATGGACTACTTGTGGCCCAATGGACCATCCTGGCAAACAAACTGCAAATAAATAAATAAATGTAGCCAGTGCAGACACAACAGCAGTATAATCATAAATGCTGTTTTATTGGCTAACATGTAGGGAACAAATCAGTTTTGTTTAATTTATTTTTTGTTAATTTAACATCTGAATGTTATCTGAAATCAACTGCAGTGGTGGTGCTGCAGTAGCGTTGTCACCTCACAGTTAGACATTGCCCGTTCGATTTTCAGTTAGAGCATCTTCTGTGTGGCGACATGCGTGAATGGGCGTTCCTTCGTTGAAGGTTGTGTGTTAGGCCCGGCAAGCCAGTACATAAAAATCTACTGCCAATCATTAGTGGACCGGAGTTCCGCTGTGGCGACCCCTAATCGGGAAAAGCCGAAAGACACAAACAATGTTATTTGAAATCATGCCTCCCACCCCACCAGTTAAAACCAGGTGAAGATCAACTGCAAAACCAATTAAAAATTAAATGCCAGATTCATATACAGTTGACTCTCTTACACTCTGAATTCCTGTATCACTGAATTTGCAGCTAGCAGAGTCACAGTTACTGTAATTCACCTATTATTATTGTAAAAGTACTTTTCATAAGAACAGAAGTTGTGGAGAGAAAGGTTACATGAAGAAGTTACTGATATATTAAGTAAAAAAAATGTTTATTTTCAGGCATTTGCTTTGCATTATGCATACTGTAGTGATTTATGTTATTATTTTGTTTTATAACTATGTTTCACTGTGTGTTTTGTTTGTTGAATTCTAGAAATAATTTATTATGCTAGTTTGTCAAATGTGCTTGTGAGTCTAAGTTTTTTGAGTTGCAAATATACTTTAATAAAAAAATTCATCAGGTGGAAAAAACAAGAATGTGTTATAATAATGAATTGTTTGTTGGAACTGTGATGCCTTTCCTTCATAGTTATAATAATACTTGTTTGTTGGAACAGTGGTACCTTTCCTTCACAGATGGGTCAGATGGGCAAATGTGATCAAAACTGCATTTAGTGCTTTCTGGGTTAAACACACACATGCACGTACACACAGACATGTGATGTTGGCCCTCTGTGACAATCACAGTGGACCATGGTTTAGCTGAGTACATATACTGTATTTCTAATTATAAACTGGAAGTGATAAAGTAAGCTTTAAATAAATTATATTTTTTGCAGGGGTGTATCCTTGAAGATGGGGGGGGGGGCCCAAGCACTGGTGATCCAGAGGAGGTATGGACAGTACCACCATGCAAAACAATGGCTATGCATCCAAGCACAGTCTGGACTGCAGGCTAGAGACTGCCTTCCCTACCAGGAACTGTTATCACAGTATTGGCAAAGAAAAAGGGATTGAGGAATCTTAAGTGAAAGCTCTGCTCTGGTAGAGCTTTTAGTTGAAACTAGAACAGAAGCTGCCGTTAAAATAGACATAATTAGTAGTTAAAAAAGATGATTAGTAAAGTATATAAAATATCGCACAATACCTATAAGAATCAATCAGAGGAGGTTAGAAAAGCTTAAGAAGAGAGACTGGAAAAAGCAGTTTACAAGGGAACAATAGAAGGCGATATACCTCTCAACCTCTTAGCAAAAAATCTGGACAAAGCCATAAATAATGGGGGGGGGGGCAAAGGCCCAAAAATAGGGACAATTTTTAAAGATTGCTCTTACAAATGTAGAAAGTTGACAGAATAACAGGTTTTACATTAGCATGAATTTTCTGAAGGGTTTCAGACATAGGTCTGAAACTCAAATGTCTGCCATTATTTATTTACTTCAGCCTTCAATGATTTGCCAATAATTTGTCATAAAACCAAACATTTATGAATAACCGACTAAACATATGAGGCAAAAATCTGTACAATTGAGAGGTATAATTATGGCACACAGTCTGCAACAAATTCCAGAATGTCTTTGCTTCACAGGTATTTTTATAACCAAAGCAGATTTCAAAGAATGTCTTCTCACATAGACAGCAAATGTTGTTGGTGGGGTGGGGAGGAAAGAAATAACTGGGAACATACATTCTGAGAGTGTAATGAGTTGGCAGATTTTAAAAATTCAGTACAGAGA
The DNA here is from genome assembly GCF_019279795.1 of Protopterus annectens. Lineage (NCBI taxonomy): Eukaryota > Metazoa > Chordata > Ceratodontiformes > Protopteridae > Protopterus > Protopterus annectens. Next base: position 1,581,628,481 of record NC_056731.1, on the reverse strand, counting down.
ACTCTGTCAGAAATATTGGGTGAGCAATTGGCTGTAATTAAGGAAATTATTCTTTTGAGCTGGGACACAGATCTGAATTGCCTAGAGATATTAAGGCCTTGTCAAGTTTATTTCTGTTGACTGGCAAAAAAGCAATTACTAGAAAACAGAAATCAAAGTCTAAAACAACCATATTTTGAAGTATTATAAAAGAGATAAAAGAACTGGAAAAGTGATCTTTAGAAGAAGAAAAGTGCAAATTAGTGGTGGTGCTGCAGTAGCATTGTCGCCTCATAGTAAGACGCTGTCCGGTTCGATTCTCAGCTAGAGCGTCTTCTGCGTGGAGACATGCGTGAAAGGGCGTACCTTTGTTGAAGGTTGTGCATCAGGGCTGGTAACTCGGCACGTAAAAATCATCTACCAATCATTGGCGGACCAGAGTTCCGCTGTGGTGACCCCTAACCGGGAAAAGCCGAAAGAAACAACAACACAGAAATAAATGGAAACTGTGGGAACAATACATGCAGAATAATACTGTATATTACCATTTAATTGTAGCCTCCAAAAAGGCTTTGTGCCTCATAAATGGAGAAAGGCAACAGTCATCCCTCTGCACAAAGGTGGGCCTTCTACAGACCCTAGAAACTACAGACCCATAAGTCTCACTAGTCTTATATGTAAAGCCATGGAAATAATTATCATGGTGATGCTCAACAGAGATATAGTAAACCTCCAGACACTGGACCCAACACAGTTTGGTTTTGTCAAGGGCAGATCATGCCTACTCAACCTTGAGGACTTCTTTGAGAAGGTTACCAAAGCAATGGATGAGGGCAAAATTGTTCACACTGCCTACCTTGATCTGGCCAAGGCATTTGACACAACATCCCACTCTGGCATTGTTGACAATTCTCAGAAGTCAAGGCGAATGCCAGTGGTCTCTGGCTGACTAAAATTGCAGATGATTGCAAATTAGGAGCTGTCATTGAATTTCACACTGACACAAATGTTCTTCAGGAGGGCAGACACAGACAAACAACTGGTGTCAGAGTCATGGACTAAAACTAAATGCCAAGGAATGCATAATAATACCCTTTGGGAAGTCATCCATCCCTGGTATCTATCATAGTGACAACACACCCCTTAGTGATGACCCAGTAGTCAGGGACTTAGGGAAACACATAGATAGTAATATAGCCTTTGACCATCACATGTCTACAGTGGTGAGGAAATCATTCTATGCTGAGCAATGCATAAACAAAGATATGGCATATAAGTCCAAGGAAGTCATTGTTCCACTGCATTCAGCATTCATCAGACCTATCATTGAGTACAATGACCCCTTTGGTATGTGTCTAACCAGGCATATCCAACAAATGGAACATCCACAGGGGTTCCTCACTAAAAGAATACAGGGCATAAGTAAAATGTCCTATGCAGATTGCCTCAAGGCCCTATCCCTGTATTCTGTCTCCTACAGGCTTTTGAAAGGAGATCTATGCCTGGCATACAGGGCATTGTCAGACCCCACTCTGATGGACCTCCTGCATATCCACAAAACAAACAGCACCAGAATTATCTATTCTAAAGACTTAAACATTACCTGTGAGAACCTGCTGGAGAGATAGGAATGTATCCCAGAGACTACCCCGTCTATGGAACAGACTCCCCATCCATGTGAAGCAGAGTTCCTCCCTGACCCAATTCAAGTGCAACTTGGACAATTGGATGGGAAACTGGAAATTCATCCCTGGTTTGGCACCTATGTCTCTAATGGACACAGGTAACCTGTAAATGGTTAATCTCCCAAGCTGGTGGTTACACTTATCAAGGGTATAAGAACTTGTCAGAGATTTATGATGCATGGCTAGGCTTAAAAAGGCCCTTGTGGTTGTTAGCCTAGTAAACACCTATGAACCTATAATACTTGGGAGAAGGACTGAGATTTAAGGGCAGGCAGAAATTGAGCAAATTATGTAATGTTGGATTAGTGATAGTTATTAGGAAATAAAATATATGTAATGTATAATGTATATAAAAAAGAAAAAATGTTAACATGGTTTGTTTTATTTTCTGTTAATGTATGTTTGGGTGTGAGGGCAGTGAAATGCTTTTCTCACACCTGCTATTAGACGTTCACCTGGAAGTAGTGAGTCAAGGAGCAGAAACATCAGTGACAAGCACCAGGGAGTTGTCTGATGAGCAACACGTGGCCTTTAGACACAAGCCGCACAGCTGCAGAGCTTGTGACATGCCAAGGATGTGTCTGCTATGGAAAATTAGTTCTCATTTCCAAAGTACTTCATGCCTAGTGCAGAGAACATAGTGAACCAGCAATGCTAGGTGTATGAGTTGCTTTTGAGATATATAAGACCAGTATTCAAAAACTAAGGTGTGGGAACTAGGCATAGCCTTGGTTGTTTTAGTGATGTTTATTTGATAGCTGAATAAGTGTACTAATCCTGATTAGATCATTTTCAGTTATGACACGTGGTAATAAAAGTAAGTGGGAGAAGGCAAAATCAAGCCAAGATGCCAGGTGAGTTTTCCTAAATCATGCAAAAGGAGGGATATGACTTCTTCTAAAGCTGGTCAACTTCCAAGGTGCTGATGTATTGACTGGAGACAGAGATATGCTTACTGTATGGATAATGGAAGAACTGTGAATGTCAGTAATATATACAAAGTAATAGAGATGAACACAACTTTTTATCTGCCTTGTAATCCATCTATCCATCCAGCAGTCCATTCACAACACCATTCTCTCAGTTGAACACATGGGTTAGGGGTGGCACATCAACAGTGACCATCATCTAGAACTAATTTTCACACTGTTGAATGTTAGCCTTGCCACGGTTGATCTTTTGCACCAGACAGACCCATGCACACCCACACTTATAGCCAATTTAGTGTCCAGTCCATCTACTGCATATCAGAATGTGGAAGGAAATCAGAGCACCAGAGAAAACCTGTGTGGGCCCAAGGAGGACATGCAGACTCAACATAGACCACAGCTGAGAATCAAACTAGAGAACTTCTTGCTGTGAGGTGACAATGCTACTCGGTGCATCACTTTACCATCTTTACCTACCTTATAATGATCTAATTTAATGCAACACTACCATATGCACATGTAATTCATGTAACAATGACAACAGAAACTACTTTTTTATTTAATGTCACTTGGTCAGGTTATTGCTGCTTACCATTTCACCCTTGAAAAATCCACAATTCAGCTGGGAGGGGAAACTGCATGGGAATTTCTTCTTAATCCTAAACTGCAAGAACTCTAGAGTTAGTAAAAGTAATGTGAGGGTACATGGACTGTAGCCCCAGCAGAACAGTGGAAGCAAATAATTTGTTTTCATATATGTACAAAAAACTTTTTTCAAACCCATTAATAACAACTATTTTTAGTGGTTGGATACAAAACAGCATTGAACAGATGGTAATGGGCATCCAACCCACAGAACCAAATGATGATTGATGAGAAGATGGGAAGAAAAACAATTATTGTCATATTTCTTTGAAAAAAAAAACAGTAGTACGACTTCCTCCACACCATAACTTATTGTAAAGTTTACAAGCAAATAAAACATTCACAGAGACAGATAATTTATTACTTTCAGTAGATGAGAATTAATTTTATTTTTCATTTTTAATTGGTGACAACAATGCACATATTTGTGGAAACAACTTATGATGTGAGCTTTGGAAACAAGTAGAGTCATATGACACTTCCTATTATACACAATGAAACAACTGATACATGGCATATCACATCATAATATACACAAAAGGGAATTCTCCAGTTCTGTACATACCACAGGAAGGAATATGAAGCCAATTTATTTTTCTTTTCAACAAATTATTTTATTTACAAGAAGTTCAGAATATTCATATTCTGTTCACACTGTGAGGTCCTCATGTATGGTGCACCATGGCCATTGTCCAATATAAAATCCCTCATTAGTTACTTGTATATACACATCTGGTCCAGTTCTGGTGATTACATGGTCATTATTTACAGATCACTATAACAACTCTATGTTTTGTAAATGCTAAGCATGTCTTATAATTATTCCTATTATGTATCCAAGCCCTTTCAAATCAATCACCACACTTCTCGCTCTCACTCTGAAACCAGCATATATGTGAAGACATCTCTCATCAACCTTCTACTCATATAACAGGTTTCAGAATATTCCTCACAGAATGTACAGTAAATTTCTATTTATAAATCTAGCATCCTGTATTCCTGTATTATATTTACATTTCTGTTACTATACATACATTTCAACCTTTTTTATTGTGGATGGTCCTACAGTAATCAACTTTAGACTGCCCAATCTATCCAACCTCTGCTAAGTCTCATTCAAACAATGTTGCCTGAATTGCAGCCACACATTTCCTCCTATATGTCCCTCAGACTTCCTCTTCTGCCTTCCCAAGCTCCTTTGTCAGTTTTTGTAAATCTTCTATTACAGAGGGATCTGTATTTTCCACTTTCTTATTACCTTTTTTGCTAGAAGTATAATTATCCAAATTAGTTCATCTGTATTTACATTTCTCCCATTGCCCCTTTCCTCAGCCAATAAGAAGTATCTTTGTCATTGTTACCAATACTTTGCACTACTCCCACCAAGTTCCACTTAAATCTTTGTAACTTTTTGCATTCCCAAAAGGTATACTTCCAATCACCTCTTGCCCCAGCTTCATACCTCCAACATTCTCAATTCATTCTTGGGAATATTCTTGCTAATCTAGCAGGGCTGTACAAATACTTATGGAGTTATTTCCATTCAAATATGTAAAATGTCCTTAACCTTATAACTCTTCTAGGCATTATACAAATCCTTTTAAAAGTTTTAGAACTTATCTATCCCCCACTGTTCTACATCAACCTACTCAAACATTGTGTTACTTTCTGTTCTTCCTTTTCCTGTTCTTACTACTACATCCTCATACCTCTCAACCTCTTAGTACAGAAATCTGGACAAAGCCAAAGATAATGGGGGGGGGGGACAAAGGCTCAAAATAGCGACACATTTTAAATATTGCTCTTAAAAACTTAGAAAGTTGCTAGAATAAAACATTTTGTGTTACCATGCATTTTCTGAAGGATATAAAGTCTGAAGCGCAAATGTCTTGTCATTATTTAATCAAGTCAATCCACACTGATTTGCCAGAAAACATTAAATTTTATGAGGAACAGACCATCAGATCAGATCAAAAATCTAGACATTCTGCAAAAATCTGGACAGTTGAGAGGCATGTACTCCCTTCTCTATCAGGTGATTTTCTCTTTATTTGTATCCTCCACTTTATCAAGGCTGGACTCATCTCCTGCTCCAGTGTGTAATTTTTTTTACTTGTATTTGCAGAGCTTGATATGTCAACTGACACATTGACAAAAGTTGTATTTCTCCTACATCTTTCCATTTTAATATTCTTTGTCCCACAACCATCTGCTCCTAGAACATCAAGTCTGATTTTAGTCTCCTCCATCTCCTGACTGGTATCCTGCACCCAGCATCTCTAAATCCACTCCCTGTTGGCAAGAAATCTTGCCATCATGTTGCTTTTCCCTCTGGAATAAAGGACCTATTCCTTTTTGCCTCCTCCCCACATTGAGTCAATCCAGTCCTTATTACACAGTCTATATAGAACACTGGCATGGCCTTACAGTACAGTGGAATATCAAGCATTCCTAGTCCTCCCTGCTGCTTTGGGAGCAACATCCTCTCCCAGCTTACACTTGGTCTCTCACCCCCCCATACTAGATTTTGCATCAAATTTTTTATCTTCCTGAGATATCTGGGATCCAATCTAAACCCAAACAAGACTGTCCTAAATACAATACATGAAGCAGCATATGCCAGTGTGCAACCTACATTCTTTGATCTAAATTTAAACTTAGGTGAGACTCTCTCTGACAATTATGTCTTATCTTATTCAGCATTTCTTTTCAGAGAAACATTTCACTGACTCTTCATATCTATACCTACATCCCTCTCTCTCTGTAAATATATATATATATATATATATATATATATATATATATATATATATATATATATATAGGGTGACAGGAAGTAACATTTATAAGTTACCTACTTTCTTTATGAATCACCTCACATTGTCCCCTCCTTCCAGGTGGGAGGCACCTGCTGCGATATTTTGACTTGATTAAAAATCTCTTTCCAGACCTTTACTATTGTATCTCCTCCCAGAATCCATACCTCTACAGGAATTCCATTCTTACCTGGGGATTTTCATGCCCTGTGTCCATGTATGGCTTCTCTAATTTATTCTTCTGTTATTTCCCCCTCCAGTCTTTTCTTTTGGGAATCTGCCACTACAAGATGAATGATTGTTCAAAGGTAGTTATTTATAAGCCAGCTTATATTTTCCAGCAAGGCCTCACCCCTGTAAAAGTGTGCATAGTATTGTTGAAAAGATTCCAGTATGCTTGTCTGCCTCTGTACAATTCTCTGATTGTCATCCTGCATCTTAAATACCAGTCTGTCAGCCTTCTGCTGCCTTAGATGTGCTGCTAGCCCTTTAACTACCCCAGTACTGTTGGTATAATGCAGGTCCTGCACTGCCACCTTCTGCTCAGGTATTCTTTCTTCTTCCTTATTCTGTAACTCTTTCTTTTCTCATCCTTTCATTCTCTTCTACAGTTAGCCTCTGCCATCCCAGCTGTAACATTCTTAACTCCGGCATCATTCACTTCATGTCTCTTTTTTCCTTCTTCCTCCTCATCTTCACCATATCCTGCACTATATCTTCTTCAACATTTTCCCATCTACCATATGATCACTCTCTCTCTCTCCCCTTGGATCATCCCTGAAAGCAGTCATGCCTTTGGAATTACATCCTATAAGTGGGAAACCACCAGTGATAGTTTCATGGGTTTGCACTTTCTAACAGTAAGCGCATTTTTTACAAAGTCATTGTCAGTGTGTACAATTGGGCCCACCTCTGTATGATCAAAAAGCTCCATGTGTTCTTTAGTAACTATAATCGTATCCAACCCTGATCAAGTATTGCATCTGTGACTATAGTAGGTGAATCCTCCACACTTTTCCTATCATTTTGTCATATACCTATTTAGATCAAGCATTTCAGTTAAACTTTTGCTCCCCATTTCTTCTCTGAACATTTTGTATACTCTCGCCTTCTTCCTCATCAACACTGCCCTCCGAAAAAACATATTCCAATCCCCAGTTAATATAAGCACCCCCTTCATAAAAATGTATCACTGATATCATCACTGTCTGAATTTGTTGTATACCAGCCTTAGGTGGAGCATATATTGAGGCCACTGTTAACTTCTGCCCCAGAATCTCCCCTTCTACCCTGCTAGATAACATCATTACCCTCAAGGAGACCACTGTCTTCCATAAGGGTGCCCCTATCTCTTAATACCACTACACCTCTTCTTCTTTCACCAGGGTAATTCTAGTGGGCTAGCACCTTATAATGCTTCCATGTCAGTTTCTCATGCTCTGTCCTACTTAAGTGTGTTTTTTGCAGCAGAACTGTTTGCTTCTTTCTTTTTAACCATGTTCAGCATTTTGCCCCTCTTGATAGCTTGCCATTTAATTTATATTATGTCATTACATGCGACTTTCTTACTTCCAATACTTTATTCATTTTATATCCCTCCTTATGTCCTCCCTCAGTCTAACTGCTTCTTCCAATGGCTCCCCTCTCCTACATTTTTCTTGTAATGAACAAACTGCAACCAGTCTGCTTTCTTATAATTTCCTCTCAAAACACTTTGCCTTCTTACAGCATGCCTCCACATATATTTTGTAAAGCATTCAGCACCTTCCCTACATTTTTGACAACTTGTTTGATAAACTATATACAATATATACTAGAAGAGAATGTTTTGTCTTCGAAAACAAGGGTGTTTGCCGCATTACTGTATGGATATACTCCCCCAACCGGTTGGGTGTGACTATATATGCACCTGAAGACAAGCTTCCTTCCCTGTTGCCTAGAACCATTTTTTTTCACCTCTTCTGCCCTATATGTTTTATCTTCTCTTTAGTTTTCCCCAATATAATTCTTCAGAAATTAACTAATGTCTAGCCCAGCCAACATTCTAAGTTCTCCCTCATCATTCTCTTAATATTGGTCCAATTAACAATTTCTGTCCTAATATATATTACATTGAATATTTCACTTTGTAGAAGACCACAACAGCTGACCGTTTGAAAGTACCATGTCATCTCCATAAAGCTTGTTAAAAAGTTATAGTTGTTAGGTACCTTCCACCAATTAAATTAGTACCACAACATTCAAGTTCTGTTTCACCCATCCTCAGAATACATATAATTATTGCACATTGTTCTTAACTTGGGTGTTAATCACATCTTTAATGCTTGTCTGTTAGCCAACAATAATATATACCTGCTCGTAGAACATCTCATCATCTTGTTACAAATTCACATTTATGTAGTTGCTATAATATTTCTATATTCCTGTGTTGTACAATGAAAACTACATTTCAACATTTTGACATCAACCTATCAATGCAGTTTCAAATTGACATTGTTGAGAATCCCCCCCCCCATAATTACTCCAGAACCATTACTGCAGTTAATATCTGCATCTTCATTGTTATCTGCTTTTCATGTGTACTGATAAGCATGCATCAGCTCCACATGCAGCATTTCTTCTTTTCTTTGCAAGAGTGTTTAATTTGGCACTATAGATTCAGGGTATCAACTTTTCAACCTGATTCAATTAAACAGATTAACATAGTTTATGCTGCTTGTTTACTCTGATACCATGTTGTACTTAACCTTTATACTTTGATCATTCCATCTTGTTTTCAATTCAAATTAAAGATCATTCATGCATTAGCCTCCAACATCTTTTCTTTTTCATTATCCCTTTGTCAGAATGGTATGGTCATCTCCTCTTAATTCAAGCCATGCCACAATGTAGGAACTCAGTTTGCCTGCTTCATCTCACAAACATATTCTCTCAGTGCAATAATATCTTTACACTTCAAAAACAGCATATCAACTTGTACTAGTTTCAGGACAGCCCCTTTACAAAGTTACTGTTATACAATCATTCTGATGCCCATTAACATTACACCTAAAATTTATGCATTGCAACATACTATGCTTATTCCAAGTTTTTTTTTTTTAGATTTACACTGATGTTCATGCATGCCTCTATTCCCCATGTGATTTCTCCTTTCCCTCAGTAAAGTCCCTCCAACAAAATGGTATAATCTTTCCCCTGTGGATTAAACTACTGCTTGTATACTCTGACTGACTACTTTTCTCACTACAAGCTGTTCTTCATATTGATCACTGTTGCAGTAGCCTTATCTACATGGGTTATATTTTGCCAAATATATAATGGCTGACCAGCTTCCAAAGCTTCAGGGCACATTTCTCATGCCCAAACTGTCAAGTAGCTTGAGCTCAGCTGACTGAAAGATAAGTTTGGGTGCAAAACCTTTCAGAGCTTTATTGCCGCCAAATAATGTGCTCCTCTGAGGCTTTTGAGGATTGACATTCGGCTTGTGATTTTCTTTGCTAGGCAAATAAGTTCCTTTTGGGGAAAAAAAATTTATTTTTTTAAATGTTGTTAAATGTTTTATTATGTTCCTATCCAGAAAATGTAGGAGATATATTGATACTAATTTTCTTTTAAACGGAACACTCATTTCTTTCTGTTGATTTAAAGGCAGTATAAACTAACTGAAAAACACATTTTCTATGGGGAAAATGTGTTTATTTTTTAATTGTGAAGTTGCCACAATGTTTTGAAATGCTTTTTACTGTGTTTTGTTTCCTGTCAAAAAGTATTTTTTGTGGCTGGTGATTTTTGTGAAGATAGATGAAGACTGCCAGCCTATTCAGACAGAATTCTGTAGATAATTCTGTCATTTGTAAATATTAATATAAACCACAGGCTTGGTCTCTTAAATGGGGAAAAATTATGTTAAATGTGGAACTGCAAAAATGTAACACCAGTGCACTCTGCTGTAACAAAGCTGATAAGTCAATTCTTTGATGTCAAAACTCAGAGCCAAGATGTCTAGATAAAGGCAGTCTGCCTATTGTTTTGAAGCCAGAGTTAATGGCTAAAATTTGCATGTATAATTTCTTTTATTGCTCTGGCTTCCTGACCAGCTGCAAGATCAAGGGCTATTAACCTCTGAGAGTCTGTTAGCCTGGGAACCAGAAATAAATGATGTAATCTGAAATTAATCAGTGGTACTGTTTTATCAAGTTAAGGACAGAAAGAATGAGAGCATTTGAGCATTTGTCTTGAGAACATCCAACTCACAACTCAGCCTGTGTCTGTATGTATGTAGGATTTCAGAACTGCGTTTTCTCTTAGATATAGCTAGGAATTACGAAGATTAGACTAAGTGTTTTTCTGTGTTGATGTCAGAACTGTTCTACTGTATTATTTTAAGTATTTCTCTGTGATCTCTGAACTCTTGACTGGCACTGTGTAGTAAGAAGTAGTGTCTTGTGTTTTATTATTTATTATTAAATATTTTTAAACCTTTCAACTGTGGCTGTTTTGTGTAGAGATAATTTAAGCTCTAAGAGTACATTGTATGTATATACTGATACTCTACTAAGTCACTCCAAATATGTCTTGACTGTTCAGTTGCACTTACCATTGGATAATAATATTGCACAGTATAATTGGACACTCTTTCATAAGGGCCTTTGAATAGCTGATAAATATTAGCTGGGTGGTGGCAGTGATTTCTACCATATAGTGTGGGTAAAAGGGGCACAACTGGAGAACCTGTGCCAACCTTCCCCAGGAGTGTCTGTGTGGTTGTATAAACTCTTACCTCAGAGTGTGTGTGTGTGTCAGCTACTTGGGCAGGGACACAAAGCACTTGCTGGACATTGGGTGCTGGAGGTTTTAGCTTGCCCACTAGGCTGAGATCTGGACCATACAGCTGTGCCAGTGGGGAGTCTTACTGGGGACCTGGAGAGAAAGGGAGAAACCAGCCCCAGACTGACTGTGCTCTCTGTGTGCTCTTAAGGGAAATTGTACTTTACTGTGTGTGTACTTGTTATCCTTTCCCTATATGGACGCCCCTCACTGGTGTTAGTGGTGAGGATTGAGGCTCCTTGATTGCTGGGCCAGTGCACGGGCATCACATATTAATTGGTTGGCAAATACGGATTGGCTGGTAGTGGTGTGGTTAGTGAATTCCTGTAGCTTGTGTACAGTGACCACTAAAGGTGTTTTGTACTCTAAATCAGGCATGCAGTAAATACTCAGCATTAAGATCACAATTGTTTTATTTCTTTTGTTAGCTTAGTTAGTCAGAGAGAGCAGGCAGCATGTCAGCAGAGGAGTACGGAAAGCTGACAAGGAGCCAGCTGGCTGAGATGTACCAGGCTAGGGGAATGGTGCATGGAAACCTGACTAAGGCAGACATGATTGCAGCTTTGGTCACAGCTGCATCAGAAAACAGCAACCAGGAGGACAATTAGACTGGCAGTGGAGATGTACCACCCTCAGAGAATGGACAGCTCAACCTTTCTACAGAGGACTTAAAAATCCATCTGCAGCTAATGAGACTTGAGTTGGAGGCCAGGCATTTGGAAATAGAAGCAGCTGAGAGACTGAGATGCCTGCAAGCTGAGGAGAATGAGAAACTGCTATGCCTGGAAGCTGAGGAAAATGAGAGGCAGAGGAAGCATGAGAGGGAGATGCTGACTCTTTGCCAGAGTCATGCAGGTAATGGGGAAGGGAGTAACTGGACCCCAGAAGCACAAAAGGTCAGTAAATTTCTTCCACGGTTTAAAGAGGAGGATAATTTTGATAGTTTCATTCATATGTTTGAGAGGGTATGCAAACAGTATGACGTTTACCAAAGGCTCTGGGTACAGTTCCTGACCCCCTTACTCCATGGTAAAGCTGTAACTGTGTTGTCTAAAATGTCTGACATTGACTGTTTTAAATATATTACGCTTAAGAACTGTTTGTTAGAATTGTTTAAGCTAACACCTGAAACTTACAGGAAAAAGTTTCATGAGCATAGACACAAGGCAGATGAAAGTGTGTGTGAATATGTTGCTTAACTGAGCACCTATTTTCATAGGTGGGTGAGTTGATGTCAGGTCACCACTTTTGAAGGGGTGGCAGACCTTTTGGTGAGGGAACCAACCCTTAGCACTTTGCCTGAGGACATGGGGATCTTGTTAGCTGATAGACAATGTGCTACTTAAGATGAGTTGGGGAAGAAGGGAGACCTATACCTAGCAAGCAGGGCATCCCTGCACAGGAAAGGGAGCCCCAGTACTGCTCATAGGTCTAAAGGAACCCATGGTGGGCAGCACAGACTGCCCCAACAGAATCTACTAGTAGCAGGGTAAGTCACTAGTCCAGGTACATGTCCAGGACCTAGGATTACATGTTTTGAATGCAACCAGTGGGGCCATGTGGCATACAGATGTCCACGGAGGCAAGGTGGGGAACAAAAGGGGAGAGAGCCAGTAAGTGGGAAAGACAAAATGCCTATAGTAGGTTGTCTTGAGACAACAGGGGTACCAAACTGCCATCCTGCAGATGTCCTTATAGGGAAGGATTTGGATGAGGCAGTATCATGTGTTAATGCAGTTACATGCAGTCAGGCTAGGAGACAAGCATTTGGGTCTGGTAGCCTGGGGGAGACCCAGACAGACTGCATACTTGCAGCTAGGAATGGTGAGGTGGTTACTTCAGGGAGGGAGCTACTCTGTAGCAGAGAGACTGAAGGTGAGCCACAGCTGCTTGTGGGTACTGATGTTCCCTTGGACAGAGTGACTGCAAAGGTAGAGGTGAGTAGTAGTACCCAGGCTCACAGTGAGGCACCACTGTCAGAGGATGCCTAACTTCCTGTGGAAGGGGAGCTAGGAAGGGTTACAAAGAGAGAGTTGAGACAGGATCAGCTCTCAGACCCTACATTACAAGGCCTGAGGCAGGTAGCTAGGGAGGCACCTGATTCTCAAGGGTAGGGGGAATCTGTATACTGGGACAAATGGGTATCTGTAGATAGAGTGGACCCCTGAGGGAGGGCTAGAAGGTGAGAGAATACAGCAGTTGATAGTGCCTAGAGCCTACCATCTGGCACTTCTAGCCATAGCCCATGATATTCCCTTTGCAGGTCATATGGGCATAAAACGTACAAAGAGACATATTATGCAGAACTTCCATTGGCCTGGAATTTCCAAAGATGTAACAGAGTAGTGCAGGACCTGTGAGCAATGCCAAAAGGTAGGGAAGGCAGGAGACAAGGTGAGAGCTCCTTTGATGCCTTTGCCTGTGATTTCAGAGGGTAGGGAAATTGTACTTTACTTTGTGTGTATTTATTATCCTTTCCCTATATGGCACCCCTCACTGGTGTTAGTGGTGAGGATTAAGGCTTCTTGATTGCTGGGCCAGTGCATGGATATTACAATTTTACTGGCATTTGCTGCTTTTCTTCCCAGGGAAAGAGAAAACATTTTTGCGATTTTTGCCAGTCCCATGATCAGTCCTTCTTCCAGCCACAAAAAGAAAAAGATAAGCAAACAGCCTTTTCCACCCCAGCAGGCTAGCAATTTGCCTCATCTGCAGATAGGTGAGTCTACTGTGGCCATTTGCTGTACCTCAGACCACGCATATTTTACTCTGAATCTGGTGTAGCACCTAAAAACCACTATGCACAAGAGGTTAGCTATGTTCTCTGCAACTCTTGGGAGTCCCCTCAGTGGGTAAGGGAGAGCCACTTATGTCGACCCTGGAAAGGGAACAGGGAAGGTTTCCCTGTTGTGTCCATCCCTGGAGTAGAAGCGGTGGCCATTAGTAACATAGTTCACCCCATTTTTCCTGTCAAAAAGAAACAGAAAACCAAGCATGTATCCACTCCTCCTCAAATTTTTTGGGATAGGAGTAATTTACTGGGACTGGCTCGGGGTTTAGTTCAGGCTATAGATCCTTCTTTTAAAGTAGTTTCTGGTAAAAGAAAGAAGGATTCCTCTTTTCCTGAGGAGATTCAAGATTCTGAATCTGAACAGGAAAATGTTAAGGTGGATTCAGGGTTTTGTCCTCAAATTTCTGATTGAGACTCCAAGGAGAGCTCAGTTTCTGATTCTCCCTGGTGTTTTTCTCTTTCTTTAAAACTATTGATAGAATGTCCCAGTGTTTTCAGTGGGAGAACACTGAGGTTTCTCAGTCCCACAGAAAATACTGTTAGTTGTACAGAAAGATTTTCCAGAACCTATACACATTCCTCCTGCTCTGTCTACTTTAGGGGATGTGTGTCTTACTGCCAGCAATTTACCCGATAGTCAGCCAGTTGTCCGTAAAAAGGCAGATATGATGCATAAAGTTCCACACCCTTTTAAATTTTTATACACTATTCCCAAACTTGACCCAGCAGCTATAGCCTTAGTTTATTCCACTGCTGCTAAGCACTTAGTTAATTCCAATCCTACTCTTTCTAATATGGATGGGAACATTACTTATAGGTATGGGAAAAAGTGTATTCTTCTGCAGTTTTGATTTTCAGAATTTTGAACTATCAGGCTAATTTGTTAAAGTTTGTTCTGACAAAGAATTGTGAGGAATGCTTTATCTACAGTTCCTTCTTGTGAAGAAAAATCTGCTTTGAATACTTAGTTTCTTCTATTGCGCAGATCACTACTCATTGTTTACAGTGTGTATATGACTCTGTTGATACTTCTTCCAGGGCTATTGCCACTGGAACTGTCTTAAGAAGGTTTGCTTGGCTGAATTCTCAGAACATCACAGGCAATGTAAAAAATAAGATTTTAAGTTCTCCCTTGGAAAGAAATTTAGTATTTCACCCCTGTGTTGCAGAAGTGATCAAAAAGTGTGACGAAAGGGGCAAGCTGATCCAGGGAATCTCTTAAGAGTTTCAGCTCTCTTTTTCCAAATAGTCCAAGGCACTTTCCTTCTCCTCATCCAGTTTTGGCAAAAAAACAGAATAAGCAGCCTCAATAGAATTTGCATAAACAGATGTTTAAGAAGAAATGGCAAGGGGGCTCCAAAACAAAGTCTCATACCTCCCAAAACCAAGGACAGTCCAACAAGTCTGAATGACTAATCAAGAGACCTTGTGAAACCCTCTCCCACCATGGCCTCTTTTCTCTTCCAGAAAGAATGAATCTCCAGTTTTCTCTTTGGCAACAGATTGCTTCAGACAAATGAGTTTTTAACATCATTCATCAAGGTTACAGATGGCAGTGGGAGGAATTTTTTTTCTTTCTAGGGGTTCATTCCTCATCCTGCAGATCAGACTCTTTGTTTCCTTTTGCTCTTCATCACATGCTGTCCCAAGGAGTGATAGAACCAGTTCCTCCCTCTCAGGTGGAGAAGGTGTTTTATTCATGGAAACCAGTTGTGGAGCTTTCTTTTCTAAACCTGTTTGAAATACTGCCTAGATTAAAATATCTTCACGTCGCAACTTGTTACCTCTACTTCCTTTTTCACGTTTCCAGGTAACACTAAAAAATCTTTTCATCACATCCTGATTCATCCAGACTTCAGACTTTTTTAAGGGTTTACTTGTCTGGATCACATTATCAGTTCTCTGCCTTACCCCCTGGACAATCCACTGCATCAAGAGTATTCACTGCATCCTGTACCACCTGTCATCAGAGCCTCATTAGTGGTAGATACTGATACATTTTCAAGTGCTACCATTGCTACTTCTGAAGAAGAGAAGTGTTTAGTACCTCCAGGTGAAAAAAAATCTTTATCATAGCAGTATTTTATTTTGTATTGTCTGAACCAGTATAAATACTGCTTTCTTTTGCCTGATCACCACTGAGTAATCCTTGCCTATCTATACCCTCCTCTTCACACAAGTTTGGTCCTTAGCTTCTGTAGTCAAGACAAGACCTTTTCTTTTAATTCATAAGTTTAAAAATGAGCAGCCATTGGTCTGGGACTACTGTTTTGTGCTCTTGTTGGTATCCATGCTGTCCAGTGGCCCCTCTCTAAATAAATCACTTTCAGTGGCAACTGTATCCATTCTGTCAAACATTCCCTTATATACATTTTACAGTCTCTTCCATACAAATTATTCGCTATTTATAGGTTTATAGGTTCATAGATACTTAACAGGTTATTGATCTATGAATATCTTAAGAAGCCTAGCCTTGTAGTAATTATTAGCCCTGATATTTTGCAACATGAATCTCCAAAGACAGACTGCTCAAGTGTATGTTTGTTACTTACATGTTTCCCCTATCCATGGGTACCATTGGTGCTACACAAGGGGTGCACTTGTGGTTGCCCATCCATTTATCCAGTTACATTTGAACAGAGTAAAAGAAGTACCCTATTTTATGTGGAGGAGGAAAGGGCTCCATAGAAGTGATATTCTCTGTGATATGTACCTATGTCTCCAGCATGCTCTGTTAATCTTACAAAAGAGATTGTGGTCCCTTGAGTGAGTGTTTCTGATGCCACTGGACTTCTGAATGTGCAATACGTCTGACAGAACAAGGTCTGTTGAAGCTATATATGTGAGGCAAAGGTCACCTCTTAGTTGCCTGTATGATACCAAGAAGATAGAAAATGCCTTGAGATGGTCAGCATAGTTTTTACAATTTAAGACCTTGACTTTTTAAGTGACAAAGTTTTATGGTCATTCTAGCTGTGACAAGTATTTCAACAGCTACATCCTGAAAGGGACATTATACTCGATGATTGGCCTAATGAGCACAGAGTACGGGGGAACAATTATGTCACTGGATCTGTCACCCTACTCTTCGATATAAGCTGGGCAATGAAGAAGAACTTCCTTACAATAGTGGATACATGGTGATCAAAGGACAGTTCATTGTCATAGGTTCTCCGATCTCTCTACTGGATCATCTTCGATGGGGCGTGTTGTCAGTGTGGTCATTACAAATGGACTCATGTCTGCTGAAGATACAATTATACATTTCTTGGCATTCAGGTTTAGTCCATGGTTTTGGAACCAGCTATTTGTTTGAGACATGCCCTTTTGTAGGATCACAGTATCCTGTAGAGAGTTTATAGTGGCACCAAGTTTGCAGTCTTATGCATACTTGATCAGTCATAATCCCTTAACATTAGCTTTGACCTCTGAGAAGTAAATGCCAAGGACATGTAGTCCAAGGACTTAACTCTAGGTACTCCACTAGTGACACTTCTTTTGAAGGAGATACAGTCACCCACCCATACTTCCTGTGTTCCATTTGTGAGCCAGTTTGTTAACCAGCAAGTTACATAGGGCTTAACATTTAGCTGGGAGAGTTTATCTATTATACCTGAGTGCAGGGTGGTGTCAAACACCTTTGTAAGATCCAGATAGCCAGTGTGCACTGATTTGCCATTCATCCTTTGCCTCATTGAGCTTTCTGAAACAATCAGCTAGGTTAAGTAGGCAGAACCTGCCCTTGACAAATCCAAACTAGGATGGGTTGAGAATCTGAAGGTCACCTATATCCCTGTCTATTGGTTCCATAATAGTTATTTCCAGCTCTGTTGTAGCCTCACTTTTGTGCAGGGGAATAACTGTTGCTATGCTACATCTAGAACAAAGCCTGTTTTGAGGATAATCCTGAATAACCTCTGTTGGGAGTCTGACAATTTATTTTTTCAAGCTTGTCAACAGACAGCCTGGTATGTTATTCAGTTCACTAAAGGTAGTGTTCTTGGCCTCAGATAGTGCCTTGATAACTTGTTCTTGGGAGATTTGAGAAGGGCGATAGATGTGGGTATTTGATCTGAGAATATTGGAGGGGAGAGGAGTGAGGTGAATTTGTAACTAAATTTGTCCATTAGTAGATTGACTATGTCCACTGGGTCTGAGTATATGATATAATTTACTTATTAGCTCTGCACAGTGCTGGGCATTGTTTCTTAGATTGCTAACATAATTAAATAAGGCTCTGTGCTTATCTATTGCTGGGTGGCTATTTTTACCTTATATCTGACTTTGGTTGATTTGATTAGGATTTGGAGTTCCTTGTTTAGTCTAGCAAGAACTATTTTGGCTTCTTGAGCATTAGAGTTAGATTTATTTTTGCATGCAATGAGTTGTTTTTCTTTTCCTATAGAGCCTGCTTAAATTAGGGTTCTACCATAGAGGGTTATTTTTGAATTTTGCTCTGCATTTATTTTTGAGGTGGGCAGATGTATCTATGTAACTATTTACTTGTGCATGGAATTTGGCAGTAAAGGATTTCCCATAAGCAGTGGAAATTTTGAGGTGGAAGGGGCTTTTGAATTTAGTCATAATCAGTTCTAGAAGATTAGCCTTTGCATAAACGTTGAATACTGAGGAAGTGGAGGATGCTTCTGACTTCATTCTTAAGGGGAATCTGACTGATTTGTGATTCGATTTGACCAGGGAGAAGGAGATTACGATAGGTGGAGAGCACAGCTATCACATATTGGTAAGGACCAAGTATAACATTTTATCTCCCCTGGTTGGGGTGTGGAATAACTGGTCCAAGACGTTTGTATTCATGAAGTCCAGAAATCTCAGGGTATACATGTTTGAGGATGGATAAGTGTCTCAATTGATGGTGGAATAGTTTAAGTTTCCGAGAAGAATTGTCTAGGCTTAATATATTGGGATTCCATACTGGTTAGGTAGGAGGTATGGGTTGAGGAAAACATTGAAAGGGTCCTGTAGTTAGCCAGCTATGATGTGATCAAAGGTTTTGTTTGTAGTAAGTTGGATGTGGAGGAATTCCAAGTAATTACCTTGTCTAACAAGTCTAGAGGAGATTTTTATGAAGAATTTAGAGACACCTCCACCTTTAGGGCTTATTTCTAACATGTGGGACTGTATGATTGATAGGCACTGGATGGCACAGTGGTGCAGGGGTTAGTGTTGTCACCTTACAGCAAGAGGTTCTCTGGTTTGATTCTCAGCTGGGGTGCCTTCTGTCCAGAGTCTGCATGTCTTCCCTGCATTTGTGTGGGTTTCCTCCGGGTGCTCTGGTTTCCTCCCACATTCCAAAGACATGTGTCTGGAGCATTTCTCCCTGGGCTTCTGCTGAAAATGGGCTCTGTCCCAGTTGGACTTTAACAAATGTTAAATAAATTGAAGTCCTCCACTGATGAAGTGCTTTCACTGTTCTTCAACCGAGTCTCTGTGATGATGCACATATCTACATTTTCTAGGGTAATTCGTGCTTTTAGGTTGCATAGTTTTTTCCTTGTAGCATAAGTGGATTCTTTAGCTACACTTTAGAAACACAGAGCTTAAAATCAAGCTTGGTGTGCCAGCACAATATCTGAAATACCATCTAAACCAAAAAGCAAAAAGGTCATCCATTCAAATCATTTGCACAGACCCTTTGAATGTGGAACAACATGAAAGAGGGACTTTTTAAGACTGCAGCCTGTCCCTAAAGGCCATTATGTAGAAAACATGATCAGTTACATATGTTGTAGAAAAATGTGAGGGATAAAAATAAGACCACCAAAGTCCACTTCATGTGTTGAGTAGTACAGTTACTTAGCAGCACAATCCCCACAGTTCACTATCCAAGATTAGATTACGTGCTTTCGTTCCTGAAAAATTGGAACTTCCTCTGAATCTGAAGTGCTTTTTCATTCACCATCAAGTTCCCATTCTGAAGCTTTGGTTTGGTGTTTTCCCATTTGCTGTTAAGTTTCTGTTCTGAAACTTTATTTTGATGGTGTTGTTGAGTTTCCACAATCCAAGACCTCCCTTCCAAGTCAGCACATTTGACATCAGCAAAATATTGGGTTATAAGTATGCCTTATGGGAGCTAGGGCTGTAGAGGTACTTGCTATATGTCCTCAGATGATGCTGGACAGGACGCACCTCTGAAGGGGCAGAAGAAGACCAAAGAACAGCATTTCAGTATGGAAAACTCTTGTAATGACATTGTGTTGCTAATAAACTCTGTACTACTCAACGCATGAGGTGGACTTTGGACATATTATTTTTATTCCTGATATCTTTGTACGATGTACATAACTGACACTGTGTTTTCCACATAATTGCTTTTAGGAGTAACTGCTGGTTTGCCGTACATGTGTTTACTATTTTTATCTAGATGCCTGTAAGATCTTCTAAAACATAACTAAATAAATAAATAAAAAACTTAGTTCACACTGTTGCTGGCTGTTCTTACATTTCTCATCCACTGCTACAGTTTAATATGCACAGGCTTTCTAGTAGTTGCCTTGTGATGGCATGGAGTTAAAAAAAAAATGTGAATTGAGGATTTTTACTTCTTGCAGTCACACAGCAACAGCTAGAAAGTCAGCACCTACTCCATGGGGCCACCCCTCAGCTAGAGGTGCCTTTTTGACTTATTTTTTTTTAGTAATGAAATAGGGAAAATTTTTAAAAATTAAACTGGAAATGCACTCCTAGCCAAAAGGCACCCTAGGCAGCTGCCTAGTTCACCTATGCATAACGCCATCTGTGGATGTGTGTGTACATATCTATACATATACCCAAATATACACATAATACAAAGACACATGCATATGCACACATTTAGGAGTATGATTCTATCATTAAGAAGTTAACTAGTCCTCAGTCATAAGAACTTTAAAAGGCACCTGTACAGAATAAATTATAAACTGACTGTATTGATAGTTAAAGAAGACTGCACTAAAGAGTCACGCAATAGAAACACTACACTGCACACACACACACACACGCACGCACGCACGCACGCACGCACACACACACACACACATACACACACACACACACACACACACACACACACACACACACACACACACACACACACACACACACACTTTACTATTAGTATTTTGAAAAATTATGCAATGACATCAGTAATGTTGAATGATATCGAAGAATGGATTTAGAGAAACCAGCATACAGAAAATCATAAAACCTAATGGTGACATTCGATGAAATATATTCGATATTCACACGTTCTGTAAATGCGACTGCAATATTATAATATGTACTACTTGCATTTTTAGGCAGAAGAGGTTGCTGTACATTGTCATTGGTTTAGGATATGTTACTTTAAGGAAAGCTTACTTGTGACATTATGAGCATTGGCATACCTCACAAGACTTTGTATTTCACTGTGGTGGAAATATATTAGAATACAGCAAGATTTCATGTGGATATTAACACTATGAATACTGACGGTGAATTTGGTTATCCAGGAGACTGTTGGTAGGTGTATGTGTCACTACCCTCACAAAAAGATAAAAAGTTACTTATATCATTTGGAAAAGAAGAGAAACAGTACGAATTATTGGTGTTGCACATGTAAAACTACTGATAAGTGTGAGGGATATTGTGTAACTATTTGTAAGGCAAATGATGAAGAATTTGTAAAGTCAACTTCACATCATTATGGATCAGACCCTATTGAAGTTTCAAGCTTGCAAAACAAGAAGAACTATCAAAAGGAAAGCAGAATGCATCACTGATGTTCCCCTCAAAATTATATCACAGGTGATGGCTACCACCTCTACCAGTGTAGCCAGTCACTTACCAAGCACTAATGCATTAAAACAAACTATACATAGAGTTAGCCAAATATAAAGAGGCAGTTTTGTGATGAAATTCAAGATATTAGACAGTTGGAATAGTCAATGTTGCATTGTAAAGCATTGGGGTCAAAAGATCGCCGAGTCAAATGTTATTGTTCAAACAACAGATACAAACATGCAAATGATGTGCACATCAGAATATGTATTGGTAGATGGCACGTTTTGCAAACACAGCAGAAGGTAAACAAATATACACTGTACACCGTAGATGTGGTAATGACAATGACAGAAAAAGTGTACCTGTTGTTCATGGTATTTTGTCTTATAAATCAGAAAGCTGTTACAATATTTTTCAGACATTGTTTTTTGACCTTTGTAATGAGTTAAGTATAGTTTTCAAGCAACACATGACACTGAGTGACCTTGAAAAGTTAGCTATTAATAGTTTCATGACACAAAACCTAAAAGGTGTTGGGTTCTCTTACGTCAGTTTGTCTGGAGACAGATTCAGAAGCTTAAATTAGCAGTTGATTTTGGAAAAAAATACAGAATGTGCTATTATATGTAAAGAAATACCAAATTTAGCTTTTGCTGGAACCTAAGTACCTTACTGACACATTTACACAGATTGAATCTGATATGTCTGATTTTGAAACAACTCTATGTGCCTTCTTTAAGGAAAACCACATTATAGTAAAACCTCTATGGTAATGAACAACAAAAATACTTAAAAAGAACACTGCCATTATCTGACATTTCCTTCTGGAATCACTGAGATACTATCTATCTAGGCATTCCACATATGCAGAACATGGTACAAGGCTGGCAAAGACATTTAAGAAGTTTACAAAGAAAAACTTGTCCAAACACGCAAAGCCAAACCAGGCAGCTAAAAGCCCTACTGAAATTGCTGAATGCTTATTCAACCCAAAGGAAACAATACAGTTGTAGTCCAAGTGCAAAAAACAGCTTTATTAAATCCACATACAGGAAAGATGAGCGCTTTCATCCCAGAAAACTAGACCTTCATCAGACACAAAAAAATGTGAAGTCCACATTATAAAGACATGTAAAAATACATCATAATTATTAAATGAGAAAAGACACACACCCTTAAAGGCATAACATTGAAATGCAGGAAAAAGTTATATATAATACATATGCTATATAAAATTAATTTGTTAACTGTAAAAACAAGATATATGTAAAAATATGTAAAATACAGTGTTAAAAGATCATGAAAAAAATGTGTTTATCAAGTAATCAGCTTTTAAAATATGGTGTATAAATATACAAATACAAATAATGACCATATAGATAGTTAATATATCTATCCAATGCTTTGAGTTTTAAAAGGGAGCTAATAGAAATGTTTTCATTTAATCCTGGCCAGTTACCTGCATCAAAGTGTAACTGCCAGTAAAGCTCTCTCTTTTCTAAAAGTATGGATCAGGCTCCACCTCTGATATCTGTTTTTACATTATTAATTACAAAAAAAAAATGAAACATATGTTCTGCATTATCCAATATATGTTTACTCAAAGCATTAGTTAACTTTTTTTTTTAATTTCATAGAGGTGCTCAGAAATACGATTTTTTTTAGTTTCCTGTCAGTTTTTCCAATATAAAAACAGTAACATTGGTTACATACAGCACAATAAATCACTCTATCAGAGTTACAATTATATCTATGATGATTTTTGAAATTAATGTTATTAATAGTAAATGTATGCCCTTCCTTAATGTATTTACAAAAGTGGCACATACCACATTTGTTCATGTATCCAGCTCTCTGCTTGAGTATACTTTGTTTTGTTTCAAATATATTTTTCAGGTTCCTACCCTTGGAACTGTATCGATGAAGGGTCTAATAGCTTTATCTTGCCTTAGGACAGACCATTTCTTGTTTAGTATATTTATTACGATGCTGTCAGAAGAAAAGACAGTAACTAGGGAAGTTCTATAGTCATTAATCCCTGAAATATTGACTTGAATAGTTGTATCAATATTAGTATTGGGGCTCTGGTGCCCTAGATCTTCTGTTAACAAAGGAAAATAAAAAGCCCTTTCTCTTTTGTTGACAACCTCAAGTAAAATCCCATGACAAAACTAACAGTATATCCTCTTTTCAAAAACATATGCTTAAGTGTATCACATTCAGTCAAAAAATCATCTATATTTGACACCATCCATGCAGCACACACAAATTGTCCCTTCACTATAGCTTTTTTTGTTTCAGTGGATGAGAACTTGAGTAATGAAGTAAATAATTTGAATATGTCAATTTTCTGAAGAATTTAGATATAAATTTCTTGTTCTGATAATCTTTAACCAAGAAGATGTCAAGAAAAGAGATTTCATTTAGGTGATGTGTGTGAGTAAATTTTAAAAATTCTGTCGCAGAATTAATGTACATAATAAAGTCGTTAATCAATACCTCAGGTTCTTCACATAAAATAAATATATCATCAAGATATTGAGTATAATGCTTAAGATAACCATAGAAATTAGAGGGAAAAAGAAACTTCTTCTCCCATTGTGTCACAACTACATTGGCATACAATCCATCACATGCCGACCCCATAGCTACCCCTTCTTGTTGCAGAAAAATCTCAGTGTTGAAAAGAATAAAATTGCTTTTCAACACAATTTCCATAAGATGAGTATAAATACATTAAAGTGGTCAACTTTTTTTGCATAAAGAAACTCACTAAACCAGTCAAGACCAATATTGTGAGGGATAACTGAGTAAAGGTCTTTTATATCAATAGTCAAAACGACATATGTGTCTTTGAAAAGTATCTTGTTAATAGATTCCAGAAAACTCCAGGAATCTTTACAAATATGAGTTTCATTAAAAATTAGATGTTTTAGTTTGTGGTCTAGATGTTTAGCCAGGGCATGTGTAATAGACCCCTTAGCATTTACTATGGGGCACATGGGTGGTTGTGTTAAATTTTTGTGTATTTTAGGTAAACCAAACATTACTAAAACATCTGGATGTAAAACTGATAGGTAATTCAAAATTTCAATAGATATAGAACCTTCTATGAAGAGACCTTGTAGTTCACTCCTTATTTTCTTACAAGCACTATTCAATTCATTGATGGAAGATTTTACATAGGCTTTACTATTCAGAATGAATAGCATCTTATTATTATAATTATCTAGGTTCATTAAAACAACACCACCCCCTTTGTCTGGTTTCATAATCCTAATTTTGTCCAAAACATCTTTGATTTCATTAATAGTGAAAGTCTCCTGAGAATGAATTTCAGTATTCCTCCTGTAGCTGGAAGGGAAGTTACGAATGTCTAATTCACAAATTCTCTCAAAGAAAGAAATCATGGGATGTAATGGAGGATTATAAGTACTAGAAATGGCAAGGGGGGGGGGTAACAAACTGGCTAGAAAGAGAGTTCTGAAACAGAACTTTTAGATTCAGCTTGTGGATGTATAGTTTGAGGTCCATAAAAGTGGTGGCTACATTACAACTGTGTTGAGGTACAAAAGTAAAGCCCTTTGCAAAAATGTCACAATGTGAAGTGTCCATACAAACATTTAAAAAATTGTGAACTTTAAAATCACCTAAAGAATTTGTGATTATGTTACAGGGGTGTAAAACATGGTCATGATTAATAAAAAAAAAATGGTCATGATTAATGCCTACAGTGTCTAATACCTCAATCTGTCCAGGGAAGTTAACGTCAATCATTTCCTGTTGTTGGTACCATTGTAAAAAGTCTTCCCTCCCCTGTTCGATTGTCCTCCCCTCCCCCTTCGGTGGTTGGGGTACTGAGAAGGTGTGTACCTGTCTACCCAGTGGTTGTCCTGTGGGGGGGGGGGGCACTGTTCTTTAACAGCTCGGAGCATCTCAGTGGAGGAAATTTTGCCTGATCTAAAAAAACTTCAGAGGTGGAGCCTGGTCCATACTTTTAGAAAAGAGAGAGTTTTCTGGCAGTTACACTTTGATGCAGGTAACTGGTCAGGATTAAATGAAAACATTTCCATTATCTCCCTTTTAAAACTCA
Source organism: Protopterus annectens (assembly GCF_019279795.1). NCBI lineage: Eukaryota > Metazoa > Chordata > Ceratodontiformes > Protopteridae > Protopterus > Protopterus annectens. Next base: position 1,581,602,955 of record NC_056731.1, on the reverse strand, counting down.
AAGGAGTGGCTAGATAGATTAACTATCTACATGGTCATTATTTGTATTTGTATATTTATATAACATATTTTAAAAGTTGATTACTTGATAAACACATTTTTTCATGATCTTTTAACACTGTATTTTACATATTTTTACATATTTATATCTTGTTTTTATAGTTAAATTAATTTTATATAGCATATTTATTATATATAACTTTTTTCCTGCAATTCAATGTTATGTCTTTAAGGGGGTGTCTTTTCTCATTTAATGATTGTGACATATTTTTCAATGTCTTTAGAATGTGGACTTTACATTTTTATTGTATCTGATGAAGTTCTAGTGTTCTGGGATGAAAGCACTCACCTTTCTTGTATGTAGATTTAATTAAGCTGTTTTTTGCACTTGGACTACAACTGCATCGTTTCCTTTGGCTTGAATAAGCATTCTGCAATTTCAGTGGAGATTTTAGCTGCCCGGTTTGGCTTTGGGTGTTTGGGCAAGTTTTTCTTTGCATTTTTCATTTTCTAGTTGTCTGTATGGCCAGCGAGGACAGCTTTGCTTCATCCCCTCAACCACTGACTCAAAATCCCGATTTTGGAGTTTTGCAACCAGCAGTAATGGACCTTACTACTATAGTTCAGAATTTAACCAAGAAAGTGGATTCTCTCCTTGCCACGCCCTCTGATGATGTCAGATGTAACTCCTGCCTCAGCACAGAAGGCAACATGGCGGTTCCATATTTGCGGAATGTTTTGACTGTTTCCAATCTCTCTAATGCTTCGCAAACCAGTTCAGGACATACTACATCATTGGCTGGTATTTCCAGCACTTTTACAACATCTATTCCTTGTGGACAATGTAGTGCTTATGGTACACAGGATTATAACAGTTCAACAGCAGCACCTGCACTAAAAGACTGGTTATCTGCTTCCATTAACCTCAATCATGGACATTCAGCTAGGACTCATACTGGTAACACCAACTTGCATACCCTTTTTGAAAAGTTTGACAATTATCTTGCAAAAATTAAGCGTTTGCAATTAGATAATCCTTATTTTACTGAATGCATAAAAGAAAACCTTATACCTAAAGGGTTACAGATGTGGCATTACCCGAATGATCTACAGCCTGATTCTACTTTATTTAAAGAACTAACTACACTATTTGACCAGAGTGGATTAGAATATATGTATGTTATAATTAAACACAATGAAGTTTTGATAAATAAATTAATTGACACTGTCAGTGATTTGGACAATAATATTTGTAGTCACTTTCAATATAATTATAAATATGAGCATATACGTATTTTTAAGAGCACTGATGAAATGTGTTCTAGTATAAAGGCACATCAAGTGAAAAAAACTAATTAGGGACAACACTGACTATAGCAAGGGTGTAGCATATCCTAATCCTCCACCCTCACAGGAATGGGGTACTAAATTCTCTGCCCAAAATGGGACTTTTATTAATGAATCTCAAGCTCAAGCTTCTAACAATAGTTCAGAGGAAGTTTTTTTAGATCAGGCAGAATTTCCTCCGCTGAGACGTTCTGAGCAGTTAAAGAACAGAGTCCCCCCCACAGGACAACCACTGGGTAGACAGGTACACACCTTCTCAGTACGCCAAAAACCAACTGGGGAGGGGAAGACAATCGAACAAGGGAGGGAGGGACTTTTACAATTGTACCAACAACAAGAAATGATTGAAGATAACTTTCCTGGACAGATTAAGGTCTTAGACACTATAGGCATTAATCATGACCATGTTTTACCCCCTGCACCATAATCACAAATTCTTTAAGTGATTTTAAAGTTTACAATTTTTCAAATGTTTGTATGGACACTTCACATTGTGACATTTTTCCAAAGGGGTTTACCTTTGTACCTCAACACAGTTGTAATGTAGCCACCACTTTGATGGACCTAAAACTATACACCTGCAAGCTGAATCTAAAAGTTTTGTTTCAGAACTCTCTTTCTCTAGCTGGTTTGTTAACCCCCTTGCCATTTCTAGCACTTATAATCCTCCATTACATCTCATGATTTCTTTATTTGAAAGAATTTGCAAATTAGACATTCGTAACCTCCCTTCCAGCCACAGGAGGAATAATTTATTCTCAGGAGATTTTCGCTATTAATGAAATCAAAGATGTTTAGGACAAAATTAGGATTATGAAACCGGACAAAGAGGGTGGTGTTGTTTTAATGAACCTAGATGATTATAATAATAAGATGCTATTCATACTGAATAGTAAAGCCTATGTAAAATCTTCCATCAATTAATTGAATGGTGCTTGTAAGAAAATAAGGAGTGAACTACAAGATCTCTTCATAGAAGGTTCTATATCTATTGAAATTTTAAATTACCTATCAGTTTTACATCCAAAAGTTTCAGTAATATTTGGTTTACCTAAACTACACAAGAATTTAACACAACCAGCCATGCACCCCATAGTAGATGCTAAAGGATCACACCCTGGCTGAACACTTAGACCACAAACTAAAGCATCTCGTTTTTAATGAAACTCATATTTGTAAAGATTCCTGGAGTTTTCTGGAATCTATTAACAAGATACTTTTCAAAGACACATATGTCTTTTTGACTATTGACATAAAAGACCTTTACTCAGTTATCCCTCACAATATTGTTCTTGACTGGTTTAGTGAGTTTCTTTATGCAAAAAAGTTGACCACTTTGATGTATTACTTTATACTCATTTTATGGAAATTGTGTTGAAAAAAATTTTATTCTTTTTAACACTGAGATTTTTCTGCAACACGAATGGGTAGCTATGGGGTCAGCATGTGGTGGATTGTATGCCAATGTAGTTGTGACACAATGGGAGAAGAATTTTTTTCCCCTCTCATTTCTATGGTTACATTAAGCATTATACTCCATATCCTGATGATATATTTATTTTATTGGATGGACCTGAGGCATTGATTAACAAATTTATTATGTAGAATTTTTAAAGTTTACTCACACATATCACCTAGATTAAATCTCTTTTCTTTACATCTTCTTGGTTAAAGACTATCAGAACAAGTAATTTATAACTAAAATCTTCAGAAAAGAGATGTATTCAAATTATTTTCTTCATTACTCAAGTTCTCATCCACTGAAGCAAAAAAAAAGCTACAGTGAAGGGACAATTTATGCATGTTACACAGATGGTGTCAAATATGGATTTTTTTTGACTGAATGTGATACACTTAAGTATATGTTTTTGAAAAGAGGATATCCTATTAGTTTTGTCACGAAAATTTTACTTGAGGTTGTTAACAAAAGAGAAAGGGCTTTTTATTCACCTTTGTTAGTAGAAGATCTAGGACATCAGAGCCCCAATACTAATATTGATACAACTATTCAAGTCAATATTTCAGGCATTAATAACTATAGAACTTCCCTAGTTACTGTCTTTTCTTCTGACAGCATTGTAATAAAACATATACTAAACAAGAACTGGTCTATCCTAAGGCAAGATAAAGCCATTAGACCCTTCATTGATACATTTCCAACCATAGTTTACAAGAAGGGTAGGAACCTGAAAAATGTATTTGAAACAAAACAAAGTGGACTTAAGTATAGATTTGGATACATGAACAAATGTGGTATGTTCCACTTTTGTAAATACATTAAGGAAGGGGATACATTTACTATTAATAACATTAACTTCAAAATTCATCATAGATATAACTATAACTCTGAAAGAGTGATTTATTGTGCTGTATGTAACCAATGTTGCTGCTTTTATATTGGAAAACCGACAGGATACTAAAAAACTGTATTTATGAGCACCTCTATGAGATTAAAACAAAAAAGTTAACTAATGCTTTGAGTAAATATATATTGGATAATAAAGAACACATGCTTCATTTTTTTTAATTGATAATATAAAAACAGACATCAGAGGTGGAGCCTTGTCCATACTTTTAGAAAAGAGAGAGCTTTTCCGGCAGTTACACTTTGATGCAGGTAACTGGCCAGGATTAAATGAAAAATTTCCATTAGCTCCCTTTAAAAACTCAAAGCATTGGATAGATTAACTATCTATATGGTCATTATTTGTATATTTATATAACATTTTAAAAGTTGATTACTTGATAAACACATTTTTTCATGATCTTTTAACACTGTATTTTACATATTTTTACATATTTATATCTTGTTTTTACAGTTAAATTAATTTTATATAGCATATTTATTATATACAACTTTTTCCTGCATTTCAATGTTATGTCTTTAAGGGGGTGTGTCTTTTTCCATTTAATGATTATGATGTATTTTTATATGTCTTTATAATGTGGACTTCACATTTTTATTGTATCTGATGAAGCTCTAGTGCTCTGGGACGAAAGCACTCATCTTTCCTGTATGTGGATTTAATAAAGCTGTGTTTTTGCATTTGGACTACAACTGAATCATTTCTTTTGGCTTGAATAAGCATTCTGCAATTTCAGTGGGGATTTTAGCTGCCCGGCTTGGCTTTGCATGTTTGGGCACATTTAAGAAGTTTATTAGGGAAAATTGTTGTATGTGTGATGTATTGAGAGCTATACAACTGGAACAAAGTCATGTTGACAATCTCAGAAATTGCTAATAGTTGCCTTCCTTTTTCACATAAAAGATGTTTAGTTGACAAGGAAGACATCTTTCAGAAAATACTAGCTAAGCACAACGAATTCATGCCTTAAGGGATGACTCAGTGTATAGCGCAGACTGTGCCTTTTAACAGAGCATCCTTTGCACATGTTATGTTTCCGGTAATGAGCTGAATTAATGGTTCTTCATTACACCCAATAAAAAAAAGGTTTCATTGCAGTGCTGTGCAACGTATTACTGTGGTGTGCACAAATACATACACAAAACATGCAGAGTGACGAATACTGACAACCTTATACAATTCGTCTTTTTTTTTTTTTTTTTGGTATTTTGATTTTCCTCCTTGAGTAATTGTTGTTCTACTTATTTGAGTTTCTGTTATACAACATTCCTACAGTAAACTCACCCCCCACACACGCACACACATATATATATATATATATGTATATATATATATATATATATATATATATATATATATGTGTGTGTGTGTGTGTGTGTATGCATGTACGCAATACATACACCCCATGATTTTACACACTTCAAGTTTGAGTTAAACTTTGTATTTTAAACAGTCGAAAGGAGCTTAACGTATGTGTTAGGTAGTGAATGTTATCTGTAATTCAGAATTGAAAATACTAGGCCTATGCATTACTCTCTTACTAAGACATCTTTTAAACCTTAGTATCATTAAAGGTGAAATACCACCATGCTGGAAAGAAGCCAAAATAACTCCAGTTTATACCAGGTGAGGAAAAAGAATCAGTGTAATTCCCATAGGACAATATATGTTAAGTAAACTCTCCAAGATAACAGAAAAGCTCGTAGTTGATCACCTGGAAAATATCTAATGAGAACCAGATACCTGGATACCTGTCAATATGTATTCAACAGGGACATCTGCAATAGCTAATTTTCTCTATTTTTCCTATTCTAAAAGGCATTGGACCATGGCATGAATTCCAGTATTATTTAAATTAACTTCAGCAAAGACTTTGATTTTGTCCGTCATTGTAAGAATTTTTACCTAATGATCCTTTTAGAAATTGATAATACTGTATAATAATCAATTGGCATTATGAGTGGATGATGGGTTAGAAATGGAGAGTTTGGATCAAAAACTGGACACTGGCCAGAGAGCACAAAATTAAAATTCTGGTGTACTATAGAGTTATAATTTGCTACTCCTTACTTTTCCACTGACATATTAATGATCTTAGACCACTTTCATATATCATGGTGATTAATATGAGGATAATGCAAATTTACTAGAAATATTAATGTCAAATGAAGACTGTAAAAGCTAATAAAAGTATTAGATCTGTAGTATAGAATGATAAAGTCATGACTACTGCCCAAATGTCCCAAGTAGCAGCTCAGGCACTGGGGAGCCAGGTGTGAAGGGGGATGAATGAATTTTCCCTGTTCAACTATCATGGGGGGGGGTCCCAGTCAGTCTATGCTCCTGTGTGGACACAGGTTTGCACAGTGACTATAGACTGGGAGGATGGTGGCTTAGTTTCCCAAGCTACTGATGGTAACTCTCAGGGGCATGGGTGTTAGCTCTCATACATGTTTGGGGAGAGCATAGGATACCCCATGGTTATGCAGTGCTCACATCGGCCATAGGGAAGGCAGGGTTAGGGAAAAGATGGAAAATGCCTTAGCCACTGAAGTAGTTGAAGTTTTCAGGGGCTTAGCCCTTGAGGCAAGTCATAAGAAAGTGGTGGCAGTGAGGGATGAGGCAGAGAGACAGTTACTATTGATAGCTTTCCTCTCATGTGGGTGCCTTGGGTGACTATTCCAGATAGTCCAAAGAAGGCAGTGGAGCTTCAGATAGGCTGGATGGTCTTTGGATAACCATGACATTAACAAACATCATGGATGGTGGTCCCTCCAGATGGCTCCTACCCTCATTCTGGAGATACCCGGTGTAGAGGAATGAATTGCTTGAATTCAAATGAGGAAGGCTTCATGATCAGCAAGCACTGGGTCAAAAAATAGCACTTAGAAAAAATATTGCAAAAAGGCACAGGCAACTTAAATACATGGGCAAAAGAAAACAATATCTGAACAAATGCTAGAAAATATGAAGGAATTATTTTTGGCAAAAATTAACTGACAGTTGCTACACCACAAATGGCATGGATGTATACACAGTAGACCAATATCAAGATTTATGGTCTATTATCCTTAAGACTATTGTAGAGATTTCTAAAGTTCTGGTCTAAGACAAGTGTGGTAGTTTGGTCTGATCTCAGCTACATTACATAAAGTTACCAATGAAGGAAACTTTATTATTAAGTTAAGAAATGTCCCATCATAATGGATGAAGTGAATTCAGAGCTATATGCATTTAAAATATGTTTTTAGGTTAAAACAACTAAATGTATACTTTATATCTTATAGAAGAGTTAGAAGAGGTGTTATGATGGTTTTACAAGCCACCGAGATGGGAGTTTGTACAGTGTGTTCAGACAAGACAAAAGCCCCTGGAGATGGCAGTTTATGAAGTGCTAGGAAAGTCTTAAAAGGAAATCAGTTACCATACTAAAAGAGTGTATTACTATGGAATGCTTTACTTGCTAAAATTAGAACTACAACATCACTAGATTTCTTTAAAAAGGCCCTGGATGTACATATGAGGGAAAGAAAGTTTCTTAAACGGTTAAGTGTTACAGTATGGATTTATATAGTCTTACATAAATGTATTTTTTATCAAGCAGGTGCACGCACAAGACTGGAGTTTGTGTGTGTGTGTGTGTGTGTGTGTGTGTGTGTGTGTGTGTGTGTGTGTGTGTGTGTGTGAATATGCACTATTTCAGCAGGGGCAGCTCATAGGCTCAGCTGCATGATTTGAGCTTTAAAGTTGGGGGTTCAGTTTTTTCCTTCTTCTACTATCTGTATGGAGTTTGTACATTCTTCCCACATTAGCAAAGATTTTCACCAGTTACTCAGCCCCCCCCCACCTCTCAAAAGTACGGTGGCTAATTATGTGTACTAAATTACCAATATCTATTGTATTTACCTTTGTGCTTGTGTCCCATGTCATGGCTTATAGGATTGAAGAAGGACCAGTTTATTTACCTGTTTAACATAAACTAAACTAAAAAAAAAAAAATCAGTGGCAGCCACTCTCAAATAGTAGCAAGTATAGAAAAATGTTATGAATAAAAACACCTTCAAATAGTCGGTGCAACTTTATCTACAATATTTAATGAATGTGTACATTTGTCACAGACTTCAGCTGGACTGTATGTTGCAAAGGATGGGTATTGTTATCTTTTTGATCAGACACTCTAGTCAGCAACTATAACTTATCAAGATCAGCTGGTACAATACTTGGTGTGCAACACTATACAGCAATCAGTGAAGAAGTATGCTACAGGCAGATATTATCTGCATTTCCTGTGTTAACCATGCACTTTCTTGCAAGCAGGGAAATCTGTTGCAAAATGTGGTTATCTTTTTATATCAAAAGAATAAGGTGTCAAAAAAGGAGGAATGAAACTGTAAAATGGAGATCTTTTTTCACTCACTACCACACATTGTAGTGAAATGACGGAGTCAAACAGGGTCAGAAGGTAATTTGACAGTTTGCTTTCTGGAACACTTACCACTTGCCAAATGCATACAAAGTATTAGTGGTTAGGCATTTCAGTTAGAAAATTAGTTGTAGCCTGTACAGCTGCAATGTGCAAATATTCTGATCAAAGGAGTACAGTATACTACATATTTATTTATCTGTCTATGACATTCTGGTTTAATTTTTTCATGCACAGAACAATAAAACATTTCATAAATACATGAAACATAAAAGAACAAACTGTTTGTAATTATGTTAATCTTCTTTGGATCAGAGTGTCACTCTGTCAACTTATTATTACACTAAACAAAGTTGCTTCCAGAGTCCATTTGAGTGTCGTCCATGACTGTGTACTCAGCTGTATATCAAGGTTACCTGTAACACACAGTCATTTTCTCTGCATACTTATAAAGAATGCTATCTTCTCTGAATGCAGCAGAATTATATTGGCTTTGCCATAGACACTGCATGAGCCTTGGAGCAGAAGTGCCTTGTCTAGATGGCATGAATGAGAGACTTTCATTGTTTTATTTAAATGACAAATAAAATGATTTATTTTTTAGTAAACTTTTGCAGCAAAATGAACACTTTAAATAGTGTATGAAAGAAAATGGGGGGGGGGTTCAGTAATCCTCCGTGTAAGATGAACGAAGTCCTACTCGGAGACTGCCGTCTAAGAGTATGACATCAGCGCGTCATGCATATGCATGAGGGCGTGCTGACTCAACTCCCAGGCTAACACAGAGCATGTAGGAGTGCAGGGGGTGTGTCAGACTGCCAAGCAGTCCAAATATCCATGCCCTGCAAGTGCCTAAATCTGCAAATGTCAGCAGATATGAGCGAGTTCGCTCAAATGTGTATACCCCCAACACTACATTCCCCCACATTCAAAAGCCCTGTACAAATGAAATAAAATGTAAAATATTTTTTTTTATTATTCACGATATAGCTGCCTGTATTTGCACGTGTGTGTGCAGGTGTGCCCATTGCTTAGCTACAGTTAGCAGTTTAGACATCGAAGAGGATAATAAACCACTTATATGCAAATTAAGCCAAATAGCAATAGTGTAGTGGTACAGCCTTCGCACAAAGAGGAGGCATTCCCGGTTCGAGTTCCACCACTCCCCTTTCCATTTTCTGTAGAAAAGCCGTGCATAAAAATAATTCCTGACATTTACCTTTTAAATCTTATTAAAATGCATCAAAATGGCCTATGTTGTAGTGAACGATATTTTAAATATATATAAGAAGGAGAAATGGCCATGCATACTAATGAACACATAAGTAACCTATTTTAAGAAATGTGAAGCACTGCTAAGCAAAGTTTACAAGTATTAAGCACATTTAAGAATAATTGCCCATAGCTAAGCACTAGTTTAACTAGCGCAATAGCTTTGCGCGGAGCTACGCATCATACCAACTAATGCAAACCAAACATGTTTGCGCGAAGCTGCGCACCGCACTAACTAGCGCAACATTGGGCAATGTCGGGCAATATCGGGCAACGTCGGTAAATATAGAGCAATGTTGGGCAAAGTTGAGCAAAGTCAGCTAAACACAGCCACACCCCCTACCGATCAGGCCAGTAGTAAAATAAAAAAGCAATGACAGGTCTCGAACCCAGGATAGTGTGCACCATAATCACAGTACTGATCCACTAAGCCATGACAGCATTTGATGTTCATGGACTGTCAACACACATATACATATAAATCAAAGTTTACCCAGTGCTAAGCCGGTGTGCACTCAGCTGAGAACTTTCAAATCCGGCCAATCACAAATAAGTGCGGGAAATGAGGCATATTTAAGCTCCATAGGTGGGAATACTCGCCATAACTGGTTGTAGCTCCCATCTGCAGGCAGCAATGGCTGGTGTCAGAGAGGGCTTTCGCATCTGAGCACAACGGTGGGGCACTGAGGAGTCAAAAGTGATGGTTTGGCTCCTCGTCCATCATCATGATGCTAGACTCCTGCAGGGCCAGTTCCAGGGCATAGAATACAAAGCGGAGGCCTGGAACCATCTCGCACATGAACTCACTAGTGCCACAGGCGTCCCTCGGACTGGTGAGCAGGTTAGACATCACTATGCAGACCTAAAGAAATGCAAGCAGGACCAACTGAACCAATGGATACAGGAGGCCTGTGGGATGCAAAATGCCCCACTAGTGTGTAGGTAGCCATGGACTGAAGTATGTAAAAATTGCTAGTGTAGTTGATAGTATGTATAGGTATATGTCTCAATATCACTTCATTTACTTCACAGCTGCAAGTGTCCGTGCTGCGAATCAGCAAGCCTATGCAGATAGGCTGCTAAGGCTGCTCCACCAGGCAGGCTAGTAATATTTATGCATGTAGTGTTATATAAAATAAGTGAGAGAGCCTGACTAAAAGTGTCTTAGCCCAATAATAAAGGTATAATAAGGCTTGAATAACCTCTCTGCAAGTACTGTTATGTAAAATAAGTAAGAGAGCTTGAAAAAGAGTGTTGTAACCCATTAATAAAGGTATAAAAAGCCCTGAATTATTTCTCTGCATGTATTGTTATATAGAATAAGTGAGAGAGCCTGAAAAAGAGTGTTGTAAACCATAAATGAAGGTATACTACATCCTGAATAAGATGTCTGCATGCACTGTAATAAATGAATGAGAGAGTCACTAGAAAAATGTGTAATGTAATTAATAAAGGTATAACTCCTGTAGTGTGTCCGTGTCACTTTCTTTGAAATGTTGATGTAATCTTGCAGTACAGAAATAGTAGTGTTGTATTAAGCGCTGTCAACCCACACTTGGGAAGGCCCATAGAAAGAGGAGGAAGGGAGTGTCAGTATCTCTTAAGCATATATACAGTCCTCAACTGTACTTTCAAGGCTGGCATGTATAGGTAAATCTGCACATGAGTAGCTTATTATTGTGTTCACCGGAAAAGTCAGTGTGCTGCTAGAAATGTAGGGGGCTGTTAAAATATAACTGATAATGTCACCTGAACACATCCAGATATGTAGACATATGAATATAAATAAAATATATAAATACATAGCAGTAACATCTGCATCCTGGACAGTTTGTATATTAGATACAGGTCAGGTACATAAGGAACTAGCAAAACACATCCCACAATGTAATGGACATTGCCTAATGTAATAATACATGTAGGAGATATATACCTGTAGTCAATAGGAATGTTTTGTAAACTATCAGTTCATATAAGTTGTTAATGGAGGTATCTTTTTACACCCTACTGTATGCGCATAAACAATGCAATTCCACACCTCAATGGGTATGTATAATCTCAAAAAATTTGTTGGGACATATGTCCTATTGGTTTATAAATATCTGCATTTACTTTGATGCATGTGCCCTGTTCAAGCACCACAATCTTGGTGGCCTTTTGCCACCAATCATTCCTGCATGCTGTTGGAATGTCCACTCTCAATGTATATATGCATGTGTTATGATTGCTGTTCAACTGTTGGAACTCTGGTGTGTTGGGTTAATGAGAATATTACTGCATGCTGTTACAACTAATTTGGAATGCTGTTGGCTATATTGTCATTTAATTCACCTAAACACAGAACGTATGGGAAGGCCGGTCCCAGCGGACCCACCTGTCCCACCTCAGCTGGCGATGGCACCTGGCACCAGCAGGTCTGGTGCCCAGCCCGGGACCTCCTCCTCTGTTGGCCCTGTGACACCTTCTGGTGGAAGCGCTGCAGGGGATGGGGCTCATCCCTCCGTGCAAGCATGGCCAGAGGAGGGTCACTTGTCACCCTCTGAAGGGTCTGAGCTGTGGTGCATAGGGAGATCTAGCATTCAGTCGCTGATCCCCTACGCCAGGCTCAAGGCAAGAGTGGGGTGACTCACGGGTGAGCCTGCCCCTCCTACGCAGCCCCAGAATGGCCACCCTCTGGGCTGTGAAGGTGCAGTGGTGACTGCCCATGGGTGGGGATCTCAGTTCCACTGTTGTCATCTGTGGGCTCATGGGCTTGCGATTTCCAAACATCCTTCTTCGTCAATGGTGTTCACCCACCCCATGTGTCATATTCTGCCCCTGTATGCGTCGTTTGTCTTGTCTGTTTACCTCCCCAACCTACCTCCCAAAGCATACCTACTTCCCCTACCCCACATTCCACTCTCACCTGAAAGAAATGGGCAATCTGCTCCCACAAAAAAATTACGCCCCATACATAGCTGCCCATTTTGCACAAATGTCCACTGGACACAGAAACTGAAATTTAATTGGCAGTACAACATACTTTGTTGTCCTCACCCCTCTCTCAGGGGTGGAAGGTTTCAAAATTTCCTCCAAATTACTAGTATATGCACAGCTGTTGCTGTTAAAGAAATGGGCAGCTATGGACCTTCCCTACACCTGTCCTGCACATTCTGAGCTGTTTTCCCTACTGTCTTTCCCTCTTTGTGCCCCTTTTTTACCACTTTCCTATCTCCCCATTTTCTTTTCTTTCAAAGAAATGAGCGCGGGGGTTAGCTGGAGTAATCACTTTTAAGCAGTAGTAAGCGGGTTTGAGAGAGTGTGCGCATGTGTGCACTTAGCTAAGTATTGCTAAGCATCGCACAAACCCACGCAAATCTGCTTACAACTGCTTAAAAGTGCCTTAGTCACCCTGCATATGAGGGGCCTTGTTCTGCTCAGCAGCAAAATAAAACACCACTATCAGTCTCGAACCCCAGACCTTGAACATACGAGACTGCATGAAGTACCACTAGGCCACAGTAAATATACAGCAGGATGTTGCTGAAATATATATATATCATGCATCAGAATGTGTGAATGTAAAGGAAAGATAGGAATGCCATAACACAAAACCTGTTCTGTGGAACTTTACCAGCAGTTGTTGTGGAATTGCATTACATGACTGTGATAACAGAACCAGACATTCTAGCAGTAAATAATGTTACAGCAGCACTTTACAACCTCCACACAATATCATAGCAGGACAATCCCCACCCAAATGTACAAAAATACCAGTGTGTTCAAGATACAGCAAGGATGTAGATAGGCATACTGAGTACTGGAATTGTCCAGTTTTCATGAGCATCCTGTGATAATGTCAACAAAATAAAAAGCGCAAACTGTGCAGAAGTGAGTACATTAATATCCACAGTATAGCAGTTCCCAAACAGTTCATGTGCCAAATGAAAACATCTCAATAACTACATATGTATGGCAGCTAATTGTATAAGTTGAAAAGAAACTCCATACTCCCATGTATCTTGTGTTAGCATTTCTAGGGGTGAGTACAATTCTTCACTGTCAACTATGTACTGGAAGTGGCAACATTCAGGCCTGAGTACAACATACAAATAACTGGCTACACCACTAGCAACAGTTACCAACCTTCTGACTTACACAACGGTGTCCACAGCAAACAAGCATGGTCCCCACTTTGGAAATCTGAAAGGGCTACGCCTACCTGACTTAGCAATTTATAGCACTGGGTTGCTATGACAGTGGGTACTGCAAGTACCACACAGCAGGTTGTATGCAATTGCCAAATGGTGGCCACCAATTGGTACAGAGGCCATCACATGCACATGTGCAGATACCTAAAAAAGCAGTCTGTACTTGCTGTCCACACATGCAGTCATTCCATTGCAGGTACAGAGGGAGAGAGAGAGACACACACACACACACACACACACACACACACACACACACACACACACACACACACACACGCAGAGGCAGACAACAGCTGCAGCAGAGATAAAGAAAAAGGATCCAAAGAAAATATTTTGGAAGAAAAAGTGATGTATATTGTGATGGTATTATGTGTCCTAGCTGTGATCCCAGCAAAAAAGCAGTATGCTATACGGTCTGACGTTGTCCCTTGTTGTCAACTGGGGTGTCCCATGTAGGCTAAAGCAGTACATGTATGCTTATTGAGTGTTACTGCTAGTGAATCCAACTCCTGTATGAACTGTAGTACTACCTGAAGCTGTATGCCTAAACAGCACAGTATGGTGTATGTCCACATTTATTGGAACCACTGGTATGTGTGTTCCCTGTAGTCCTCACAGATTACATACCTCAGGCATAAGGTCTGGTAACTACTGACGCACAGTACTGTAAGGTACACAGGTAAAGGTAAAAAAAAAGTCCAATTCCACCCACAAGGGCAAGTAGACTTAAAACACAATAAACAACCTCAAAGAACACTTCACCAGCAAGGAAAGAGCAAAAACCATTTATTCCAAGTACGACTAAGCGCTTTCACCAGTTATCTGGCTTCTTCAGAGTCGTCATTAAAAATGAAAACTCCACTTAAAACACATAGGATACACTCCCATTGGATAAACCACCAGCCACCCCTCAATTAAATAATCAAATCCCTTTTACAAAAAACAAAAACTTGTTGACCATTGAATATATAAACCATCAAAATAAACTATCAAAAATAACTAAAATTAATCTAACATTCATATTATTAAATTACATTACACTTCTCAATAAAAACATTCAAAAATTGTATAAAAAATAATAATATATGTGTGTCACATAATACATATAACACCATTCAGAATGTCATATTCCTAAATTTGCTGAGAATGCAATTTAAGCAATGGTTTAAGTGAAATACTATTGTTCAATCCAGGGTATTTACATGCATCTAATCTGATTTGCCATTCTGTCTCCAATGCCCCTACCTTGCTGCCTATGTCACCCCCCTGTTCATAATCTATAACCCGTCCTATGATGAAAAAAACAAACTTTTTGAAGTTTTTACACTTAGTGCTATGCAAATACAGTGCATTATGTATGTCACCCTTATTGATAGATCTTATATGCTCGGCCATCCTGTCACGAAGTCTCCTTATGGTCTTTCCAACATAATATGCCTCACAACAGGTGCATGTAGCAACATAAACCAAATTTTTGGTGTTACAGTTACATTGTCCAGGACAGGGTAGAGTATATTTATACCCACCCACACAGACATAACTACCCTCATTTATAAACCTGCACCATCTGCACATACCACATTTCTTCATAGCAGACTTTAAAAACCATGTCATCAACTAGGCAAAAACTAATTAAATTTGTTTTAATGATGAAATAGAATATGCTGAGAACTGCATTTCAGATAGATTTGCTAGTGCAAAGGAAACATTAGAAGTTATTGAAGGGGCTAATCATCAAATTGTGAGGAAGAAAGGTTACTGTATATATAACTACACGGAATTGGTCATCAGTGACACTTATTTTGAGCTATTTTGTAAAGGTGTGAATTTTGTACCTATGTTTAAATTAGATATAGCTCAAGTGCTTATTGACTTCAAGCTTTTCATTCGACAACTTCATTTAAAAATGTTTTTTGCACTTAATGAGAAAGTTAACAACATTGGAGATAGAGGCTTAAGTGCAAGTAAGAATGAATTAAAAAGGAAAAGTGTTTATTCCCCCTGTTAATTTGGATGTTCTGTTGTTTGAAAAAAACAGTTGAACAGCAATTTAGGAGGAGTTTAATTAGTTTTTGCCTGGTTGATGACAATCTTTCACAGCAGGAGAGGGAGTTAATGAATTCCCTTAGGAAAGCTGGAGAATATAGATTTATGAAACCAGACAAAGGGGGAGGTATGGTGATCATGTCTAAAATAGACTATATATCTGAAATCAGTACCATTTTGAATAATGATGAAACTTATGTACATGTTTCGAGAAATGAAGTTAATAGGGCATATACTAAAACTGATTTATTTTTACATGATGCTCTATTTCAGGGTAATGTCAATGAGGTTGAATTTGATTTTCTAACAGTGAATTATCCAAAAATGCCCACTGTGTTCGGTATCCCGAAGGTTCACAAAGGGACAGACAGGTTACAATTTAGGCCAATTGTTTCAGCCAGTGGTTCTAAGACTGAACCCCTGTCAGCATATATTGATATTAATGTGAAGCCCGTTATTAGTGGGGTGGAGCACATTATTAGAGACTCCTGGCACGGTCTTGATAGGCTCAAGCAATGTGAGATTGGAGGTTGTGAATTAGGATTTTTAACTATAGATGTTGTGAATTTATTTTCTGTAATTCCACATCAGGAGGGTTTAGATATGTATTATGAGGCATTAATTCGAAGTGGTAAGATTGATGGGTTGAAGGCCAATTTTTTGCTTGAGCTTATGGAATTAGTGTTGGAAAAACAATTTCATTGGTTTTGAAGGTGAACTATATCAACAAGTGTCTGGGGTAGCAATGGGGGCAAAATGTGCCCCGGTTTTTGCCAACGCTGTTCTCCTCACTTGGGAAAGGGAACACATTTTTTTATCCGAAGAATATTTTGATAAGATTGTAACATATAATAGATTTTTGGACGACATTCTTATTTTATGGAAGGGAGATGAGCAATCTGCAGTTAAATTTGTTGAATATCTGGGTAAAACAACTGATTTTTTGAAATTTACATTCTCTTGGAATGTTGATGAGATCCATTTTTTGGATTTAATTATTACTAAGAAAATGGGGGGGTTGGAAAGTAGTATATATACAGGAAGGAAAATTATTCCAACTCCCTGTTACACTTTAGTAGTTGTCACCCCTTGCATCAACGCAAGGGGGTGATTAAGGGGCAGATGGTAAGGACATCAAGGTTGGTAAATGATGATGTTACATTCAAGTTGGAGATGTTCAAACTTATTGGTATGTTCTTGGATCGTGGATACCCTTTGAAACTACTTTTAAGTATAAAAAGAGAGATTTATAAGAAAAGGGTTGATAAATATGCCCCTATTTTGCGGGTAGGGATGACATCAATGGAAGGAAACAATTCAATGAATGTGGATAGAAATGATAAGGCCAGATTGGTTTTGAGATATAGCAATATGACACCTGAGTTGATGAGTATTGTTAGGGATACTTGGAAATGTTCCTTTAGTGAAGAAGTGAAGGAAATTATAGGTAAGGAACCCGTTATAGTGTATGGTAGGGGTGAGAATTTGAAGGTTTTTTTTGAAAGGAAGGGGAAGAAGTTTTTAAAGTCTGCTATGAAGAAATGTGGTATGTGCAGATGGTGCAGGTTTATAAATGAGGGTAGTTATGTCTGTGTGGGTGGGTATAAATATACTCTACCCTGTCCTGGACAATGTAACTGTAACACCAAAAATTTGGTTTATGTTGCTACATGCACCTGTTGTGAGGCATATTATGTTGGAAAGACCATAAGGAGACTTCGTGACAGGATGGCCGAGCATATAAGATCTATCAATAAGGGTGACATACATAATGCACTGTATTTGCATAGCACTAAGTGTAAAAACTTCAAAAAGTTTGTTTTTTTCATCATAGGACGGGTTATAGATTATGAACAGGGGGGTGACATAGGCAGCAAGGTAGGGGCATTGGAGACAGAATGGCAAATCAGATTAGATGCATGTAAATACCCTGGATTGAACAATAGTATTTCACTTAAACCATTGCTTAAATTGCATTCTCAGCAAATTTAGGAATATGACATTCTGAATGGTGTTATATGTATTATGTGACACACATATATTATTATTTTTTATACAATTTTTGAATGTTTTTATTGAGAAGTGTAATGTAATTTAATAATATGAATGTTAGATTAATTTTAGTTATTTTTGATAGTTTATTTTGATGGTTTATATATTCAATGGTCAACAAGTTTTTGTTTTTTGTAAAAGGGATTTGATTATTTAATTGAGGGGTGGCTGGTGGTTTATCCAATGGGAGTGTATCCTATGTGTTTTAAGTGGAGTTTTAATTTTTAATGACGACTCTGAAGAAGCCAGATAACTGGTGAAAGCGCTTAGTCGTACTTGGAATAAATGGTTTTTGCTCTTTCCTTGCTGGTGAAGTGTTCTTTGAGGTCGTTTATTGTGTTTTAACACAGGTAAAGGTCACCTGGGTTGCCATACCTTTGTGTCTGGTATGTATGTCTGATATGTGTGTTGGTATGCCTGTACCATGGCCTCGGTCATATGTGTGTTACAGGATATAACTGCGTCTCTAGCAACATGTATAGTCTAGTACAGCAGTCTTCTTCTTCTTCTTCTTTCGGCTTTTTCCCGGTCAGGGGTCGCCACAGCGGATCACCTTGTCCGCACATTGAATGGCAGTGGAGTTTTACGGTGTCGAGTTGCCAGCCCGGCGCCCAACCTTCCACAGAAGGCACACTCACACGCACACCTAGGGCCAATTTAGAGTGTCCAATCCACCTGCAGCATGTCTTTGGGATGTGGGAGGAAACCGGAGCACCCGGAGGAAACCCACGCGACCACAGGGAGGACATGCAGACTCCGCACAGAAGGCACCCCAGCCGGGGATCGAACCGGAGAACCTCTTGCTGTGAGGCGGCAATGCTAACCACTGCACCACCGTGGCCGCCCATAGTCTAGTACAGCAGTATGCCACCTATATTAATGAATGTGCACATATGTTAGGCAGGGGTCTGCCATCAATGACTAGTGTGGTATACTGGTAATATTGTCAGTGGACTTTACAATCATTGCAATGGATTACATATTTCATGATGCATTAGCATGATATATACCTCCTGTGGCTAGGTGGTGCATTGTGTAGCATACAGTGTGCCATGTA
Source organism: Protopterus annectens (assembly GCF_019279795.1). Lineage (NCBI taxonomy): Eukaryota > Metazoa > Chordata > Ceratodontiformes > Protopteridae > Protopterus > Protopterus annectens. The sequence goes on along the minus strand of NC_056731.1, from coordinate 1,581,584,203 downwards.
CTGTTGTATAGTCTTACATACTGTTTTAACTTTGTTGCTGTGGAAAACATGGTTTGAGATATAGAGTGTGCCAGGCACTGTCAGGCCTCTGGGGGCTGAGAACTGATATGTGATATTGAAAGTGTGTATCTTCTGACAGCCAATAGGTTGCTATATATTGCAGTTAATTGATATCTGTACTTTAGAATGTTACGTGTGCCACATGACTTGCTTACACATATTGTTTCATTGTCTTCCAGGGTAATGTCCCATCATCATAATCCTGCATATAGCATGGCTGAGGAAGAACTGATCACAGTGAGCCTGGTGCAGCACTATGCCCTGTTGTTCTCCAGAACCAGCCAGGACCAGCATGAGTGGACTGCGCTGTGGCAAGATCTTGTCCGTAGGGTAAATGACATAGGCATGCATAACCGGACATATGAGCAGGTACGCCATCACTGCAGTGATTTAACATGTCTGGCAGCATGCATCTGATATCCACAGACAACAGCTTGCCACAGATGGGGGGGGTAGCCATCCATCCCCCCCTCACCAGAGTGGAGGAGCTGCTCCTGAGCCAGGTGGCTCCTGGCCAACAACAACCACAACAAGTAACATGTATCATCATGGAGGCTGGAGCCACCCAGCAAGTTGACATGGAGCATGCAGGTAACATGGCATAGCTGTAGACTACTGTTACCTCTATTGGTAGAGCATGCTTATGTGAGATGTGTACTATGTAGTTAGACGATGTGGTGCCTAGTGTTGTGCAATACTAATAATTAGGAATATAATCTGTAGGCCTGTGACTGTTAACCATTGTACTACTGTAAGATTGCAAACACACAGTAGCAATGCTACAGTTGGTGCCACTGACAAAGTGTCTGATATCCTTGTAGGTCCCTCTGGTGTGACAGCAAGGCAGCAGACCCATGCTGGTGAGTGTGTTATACCTTTATTATTGCAAATTAAATTTGCATGTCATAGGTGAGGTGCAGGCCATGTACACGTAACATACCTACGCATAATGCATGCTGTGCATGTTTGCTGTGAGACTATGCACATCCTAGTAACGTGGGTAGCTGCCTAAAACACATACAATACACAGAGCATCCCACACAATTGTGGCAACACTGTAGTGGACATTGGATAGGCAGAGTCGATACACATGCACACAACATACACAACTTTGTCATACGCAGTACACGTTAACATGCTACACATGGCATATTCATTCACCTGCTGTAAGGTCACACTACAGTATCCCAAACCTCATCCACACAGCACACATAATATACCTGAGGGGTAGATGCCTCACATGTGGCTGTGCGACACTCCTCAACACATAACACATTCATTTTAGATTAGATTAGGTTCATAAATTAGTACTAGGCTAACTGCCCTTTTGGGCCATTTGAAGCCTAGCCAGTTACCCCATGCGAGAATCAAACCCTGCACCTTGTGTCTTTAAGGTAAACACCTTAACCATTATGCTATCCTCCCACCCTAATGTTAGGCAATGCCCCCTATTGGGCACCTCATAAACCCATGTAACAACTGGCTGTGAAATGGTGAATGTAGCCATGGTACTGCAGTTCAGGTACAGCATGCTATGTGCCGGTCTGGCACACATTAGTAGCCTTGAGTGACTACATGATGCTGCATGATGATGGCTCATGGTGCTACACCCCATCCAGTTACAGTGGCCACAGTACTACACATATCATGAATTGCTATGCACCTCAATGTTGTGTGTGTGCAGACATATGCACCTATACACAATATGCATAGCAATCACCATTTGTAGAAAGTGACACACATATGTGTTGCAATGCTATAGAGTGTATAGGTAACATGACACACATTGTGTATGTGTGATGTTTCATGTTGCAGTTGTGTGGTAGCATGCCATGTCACGGCTGGCACTGGCATGTCCACACTATGTCCTACACTCACCATAACCACTGTACAATGACTGTTGAGCAATGGTATTCCATCGGGTATACATGCAACACTCATCCTGTGTGTATACATAGCATGCATGTGTTACACCTGTTTCCACAATTATCTGCTAAAGACACAGATGCTCTAATCAAAAATGGATATCTATGTGACACACTGATACACATCCAGTCATGGTATGTATACTTGTGACTGATGGTGCACAGGACATTGCAGGGCTTTTAATACCTGCACAGCAATGTTGTGTCCATGTACACATTGTGCTGCAGGGTGAGGCCATTCACTCAACAAAACACACATGCATCAAAGCCATGTATACTGTTATTAGCAAGGGCTGTCTACACTCACACTGCATGCTGTTGAGCAACACACGTCCTGCATGCTGTCACGTTTGATATAAATGTTTGGCTTGTGATACTGTACCCCAACATCACACGCTATTGAGTATGTTCAGGATTGCTGGTGGTGGTGGTGGTGTGTGTGTGTGTGTGTGTGTGTGTGTGTGTGTGTGTGTGTGTGTGTGTGTGTGTGTGTGTGTCTGTTTTAGTGAGTGCATGTGTTCATGTGTGCATGTGTGCATGTGTGCCGACATCATGTACAGGTCGTAAAGTGTGTTTCCTGTCTTCCTCTCACAGGTGCTGATTTTGGGTTGATTCAATGCAGCAGGGAAACTGATGTCACTGAGCATGATAGTGATAATGATGATAGGTGTGTTGAGGCACAGCCATGTTTGCCAGGGTCTATCGTTGGGCCACCAATCGACACTACACAAGTGTCCACCCCATCCATGCACACAGTTATACTGTCAATATATCCATCACCAATGCCCTTAGCAGAGGGACAGCGAAGAGTCGGCATTGGCCAGGACAGTGTGGTATCCATGGCACATGCATCCCGACACAGCAGCCATACCCAGATGTCTGGAAGGGTACCACATAGGCAGATGTCCAGGGGTTCTCGTCGGAGCACTGCTGCTCATCATGCCACTGGCAGACATGCCACAGGTCTTACAACCTCACGCATGTTCAAGGCTGTCATGAAGGCACAGGCATGTATGGAACGGTACAACAGACAGGGACTAAGGGCACAGAGGGCACATAACACCACTGTAATAGACAGTATCCGTGACCTAGCTGGTGCCATCTGTAATTACACTGAGGTCACCGATAGACGTTGGGGAGAGACATTAGATGTCCTCTGCAATGTCACGTCCATGTGTCAGGACAGTGCGGGATGGTTGAGTCGTCAATGCGGATGCATGCCAGCAACATTAGCAGCTGGCAGTCACCACGGACATCCCTCAAGCAACAGCCACTCCTGTAGTGCCAGTATCAGCCCGAGCAATGTTGGGGGTGGGCTGTCCATAGAACATCCTAGAAGACCACGTGCACGTGGCTCTGGACAGTCCCAGCAGGGACCTGGGTCCAGTGTACATCCATCTACCTCTGGGGATAGTACCCAGTCTGACTTAGTACCTGATAGTGTCAGTAGCACCCCTGCCAGGCACAGGTACCGTATCCGTGGCCAGAGATGGTGATCTGTAAAGGCTCACAGTTACAGTCTGTGGCTGTCCCACAAATACCCGTATGTGGCAGCCACATGGTGGAACTGTGTGCATGCAGACACACACACACATAATCCAGACACCTAGGGCTAACACATACCCACACACATTACATCAACATTGGCCCATACCAGTATTCTTGCCCCTTGCACACACCACACACACACACACACACACACACACACACACACACACACACACACACACACACACACACACACACACATACACATGTCGATTGGATGGCTCACTGTGGGCCTCTGGCAGACCAACAACAGACCCTGTGCATATGATGAAACCTGTGCCACCTCCTGTCATCAGTAACATTGATGCAGGAACAGGCTACCATGGTGCTGATGCACAGGGTGTCTTTATAGCAGTATAGCAATGTTAGCATGTTGTCAGCAGTAGAGTGTAATGATATGCTTGAAGGTGGAGCTGAGCAGGTATGATGCATTAAAGCTATGATTGTCATTGTAGTGTTGTTTACACCAGTGTTAGTTCCAATTGCATATTGTCCACCCACGTGCCACTTGGCTGATGTGTGCAGTATTGGCAGCATGTGTTAGAGAGTGCACAGTATGTGTGTGATGTGTGTAGCACATATTTGCAGATGTACAGTTGTGAAAATGGTGTAGGTGCACTGTCTGCATGTACGTGCATAGTGGACACATGGGCAGGGTGATATGTTCTGTATTACACAGTAACATGCCATAGTTTCTATTGGTGGCCAGTATGCATTGTACTACACACATTTTGGAACCTGACTACACATGTCTGTATGACATGGTTTGACACTGTGCTGTGGGTGATACTGTTACTATCTGTCATTGTTTTGCATTCTGGTAGTATACATGACTTCAACAGCCTGACCATAACCAATCGTTAGATGATGTCTTGACAACTGACACAGATATAGGACACACAGCAACATTTGGATCCTTCAGGTACTATACTATGCCAGTAACCAGTGGTATTCAACTGCACCCATTACTGAGACCACTCCTGTTCGGCATATGGCTCTCTTAGGTACAAGCAATCACAGTAGGGATATGTCTGTCCATGTGTGCTAATGCATACTGTGGCCTATACTGCATTCTCCAGGTGACACACACATCCTCCACAAGGGTATCATACAGACAGATACTTGTTGTCGAACTCATGCTGTAAAGCTATAGGCCAAACTAAACATAGTCATCCACCTTTACGGAACATATCCAATCACTGTCACTATAGGTTTCGATCACTAGAGGGCAGTCTTCTCCCACCTTTAAGTTACTTATTACTTCACCCAACTTTCTTTAGCTGACAAACCACAGTATTTTACCCCCTCTTCTTCACCTCTAGCCCTATACTAGCCTTTTCTCCTTACAGCCTCTTATTCTTCCTATCCTTACACCCACAACCTCTGCCTTCCTTACTTACCTTCTCCTGTTCTTACCATCCACTATATTGATTGTTTTTCTAGTCTTCCTGCTGCATCTTTTCCTTTGGGTCTGCCCCGCTCCGTTTGGCCTTCGGGCACACGCCGCTCCCCTACCCTACCCCCAATTCCCACTCACCCCCACCACTCCTACATTTATACTTACAACTCTCCTCCCCCTTACCTCCAAACACTCCCATCTCTACTCCACCCCTCCCCTCCAACCAATCAATCCCTACTCCACCTCCCACCTCCAACCTATCCCATCTCTTCTCCTCCCCTAAACCCTTTCAATTAAATATTCCCTCCCACTCTGTCCTATATCTTCCTGTTCTCTCTATTACTCCTCCCTCTTACCCTCAAACACCCCTACAGCATCCTGACACTTCCCTTTTTACCTAAATCTAACAATGAAGACAACACCACTTCCACAAACTCTCTTCATCCACTCTATAACTGCTTTTCTCCTACTAACTGCTTTCTCGGCCACTTCTTATTCCTCTTACAAACTTCCTCCCCCCTCTTATTCCCCCACCTACAATATCCTCCTCCAGCTCCACCCCTTCTCATCCCACTTTCACACTATATCCCCCTGCCTAATTCAACCAAGCCCATTTCACTATTTCAAACTCAAACTGCTACCCTGCTCTATTAAACTCCATACTCCCAAAGGAAAAATATTCTTTCCACAAGCTACTATAAGTAATTCAAAGATCCTGTTCTCTTCTTCCTCTATCCTGCTTTTCCTAGCAGGAGACATACACCCTAACCCTAGACCTCAGACTACTACTAACCTTTCTTCCCCTACCTCACCCTATACCTCCAACCATAAATTCCTTAAGCTAGTTACAATCAATACCCAGAGTTTAAAAAATAAAATTACTCTATTCCATGCCTGGCTTAACCATACTCTTCCAGACATAGTATCACTCTCCGAGACATGGCTAAAGCCCCACATCACTGACTCTGAGATCCTTCCCCCTGGCTTTCAAACTCTCAGATGTGACCGCCAAATCAAAAAAGGAGGAGGAGTAGCATTAATCTATAACAGCCTGCTTAACCTCAGTCCTTACCAAAACCCCATTCCTCAATTTTGCAATGCTGAAATAGTCATAGGGATACTCAAATTGAATAACTACAAAAGTATTTGCATTATGAGCATCTACATTCCCCCTGGAAATAATATCCCTAATCTTGAAAATGATATTAACTAATATTAAACTAGAGACATACATATTAGGAGATGTGAATATAGATTGGAACAAAATTAATAACAATAATCCCTCTTTATCTATTAATCTACTCAACTTCACTCAACTAATAGATGGCATTACCAGACCTAATAAAATCAACCCCCCAGGGTCCACCCTGGACTGGATCTTAGCCTCCCACCCAAATAAGATATCTCACTCTGCTATCCTACCAGACACCTTGAGTCACCATCTCCCAGCTTCCATTCTCCGAGCTACCCACTCCTCCCCTCATCAACACCAATTTACCTATACTCGTAATCTCAAAAACTTCAACCCTTCTATATTCTCAGAAACACTTAAACAAACCAACTGGGACAATCTTAAATCTCTTCCCCTAGATGAAGACGTACATTTCTTTAATACTACCTTCCTAGACATTATAAATGCCCAAGCACCTCCTAGAACCAAACGTATAAAACCTTACTCTGCCCCATGGCTAACTAAAGATACTAAATCTCTTATGCAACAAAGAGACAAGACTTGGAAATTTTACAATCAGAATAAACTCCCTGACACCCTCCTCAAATACAAGCAACTCCGTAACCTAACCAAGAAGCTTATTACCAAATTCAAAAAATCCTACTACATTAAACTACACTCTACCCATTCAAAAAACCCTAAAGAATTCTGGAACTCCATAAACTCTCTCCTGCACCCAGGTACTAAAAACAATTCCTGTCCAGATAATAATTTAACAGACATAGAAATTGCCACCCAATTCAACTCCTCCTTTACCAACTCCATAGCTGAACTCACTAAGACCTTCCACAATAATATCTCTTCCCCTCTACTCAACCCTACATTCCCTTCCCCCACTCAATCTCCCTCTCTCACCCCTCCCCCTATTTTCCATCTAAAACCCATCTCTATCTCTCACATCAAAAAGCTTCTCACTAAACTCAAGCCTTGCTCCAATGCCCCTGACAATATCCCCTCACACTTTCTAAAGCTTGCTGCAGATGCCATTACCATCCCCATTAGCATTCTCATTAACCGATCCCTTCATGAATCATACGTCGCCAAATTGTGGCATGCAGCCTACATCCTACCTCTTCACAAAGGAGGCAAAAACAATAATATCTCTAATTTCCGTCCAATAGCCATTCTCTCCCCAATATCAAAAATTCATCCACCACCAACTTATGCCCTTCCTCATCAGTAACCACCTCCTTACCCCTACTCAACATGGCTTCCACCCCAGCCATAGTACAATAACCACTCTCCTCTCATTTTTAGACATAGTAAATCATGCTCGGGACTCAGGAGAAATTGTATCCACTGTCCTTCTAGATCTTTCCAAGGCTTTCGACACTGTCTTTCACTCCCACCTTCTAACTCATCTGTCTAACCTCAATCTCAATCAGCATTCACTTACATGGTTTAAGAGTTATCTTTCTGACAGATCCCAGGCTGTGAAATGGAAAACTAGTATCTCAACCTTCCTTCCTACCCCAACCAGGGTTCCCCAGGGTTCAATACTGGGTCCAATGCTTTTCAATATATTCATTAATGATTTCCATGCAGCCATTCCCAACACTAAAATAGTACAGTATGCAGACGACTCTACTTTAATCTGCTCTGCTCCTAATCTTCCTGCTCTCCAAGCAATTACCCAATCTGCCTTTACATCCACTGAGAACTGGATGTCTCATAACCACCTCTCCCTTAATGCTAATAAATCCAAAATCCTACTTTTCTCTCCCTCTAAAAACATGCACCTTAACAAACTATCTTTCAATATTACCAGTAATACCAACTCCCTAATTGAAGTTGTCCCCTTCGCTAAACTACTCGGTGTTACTGTCGACGAACACCAAAAATTCAATATTCATGCCCAATTAAATATAAAAAAAAAAACATCAAAAACTTGGGTTACTATACAGAAACTCACAATTCCTTTCTCTCTCTACCAGGCAAACCCTTGCTACTACCTACTTACTACCATCACTTTTATATGGTGCCCCTCTTCTAACCAACCTTGCATCCTCCATCTCCTCAAACTAGAAATCTGCTACAACAAAATCTCCAAATTCGCTACTAAATCTAAACACTACTCCCACCATTGCTCTTCCTTACACATGCTAAAATGGCTAGAGCTTCCCAACTACCTCAATTACCTCCAACTTACTACAGCCCACAAAATAATCTTTAAACCTACTGCATGCCCTGCTCTAACATACATCCTTCCTTCTTATACTCCAAACAGACCCCTAAGATCTGCATAACAAAGTCAATTTGCTATTCACAAACCAAAATGTCCTGCTGGCCAGTGTCTGCAAACCTATTCGCTAGGAAAAAAATGGAACTATCTTCCCCCCTCACTAAGAATCACCAATAACCTTGAACTCTTTAAATCCCAGCTCCATTCTCATCTCTCCCAAAATTGGAAATGTAATTGCTCTCTGCCCCCCTAATCCTTTTAAATTCATTTTCAACCTGTTCTTCATTAAATACTTCTTCACCTTGCTATATTACCAAACAGCTTCCCCATGATACTTCTTACGTAACTTATACACCTTTAATGTATATAGTGTAAATCTTACACATACCCTTCTTTCTGTACTTCTCTCCCCCTATATACTTCTTCCATCTAAACCTATATAACACTGTCTAACTAATGTCTCTAACATTCTACAAATTGTGTCTAACACTCTTCTACTATCTTTACCCTCCATCCCCTTGTATTACCCACTATTGCTTTTCTTCTCACATATGTTCTTCTTTCTATTATACATTTGCCTCTTGTTTCACTACTCAACTGCCTCTCTCTCCTTCCTCTACTCTAGGTACTTATTCCTACTACTCTTCTTACGTCACACTACCCATCTTTGTTACCAAGCATGTTCTGTATAAACTATCCTCAAGTCTCCTATATTCCACCTATTACACTAATTCTTTTTGCTACATCTCACTTTATTCATCTTACAACTTTGTTTAAAACATTATATAATACCAGGATTATTCATAACTGCATTTTATTGTACTTTTTATCATATTTTATTGTATTTTATTTTTTTGTATCTTTGTATTTTGGAGCTTTTCTCCCCAGGCCTCCACTGAAAACAGGCTCTTTGAGCCCAGTGGACCTCCCCGGTTATCAAACTGGAAATAAACAAAATAAATAAAATAAATAGCATCCCCACAGTACCACATAGGTAGTAGCCACCAATATGATGAACAGGTACTGATGTGTACATGCCACCTAGTGTTATGTCATCTCTCCTTTGATAATCACACTCCCTAAGGTATTTTGAAATCCCTCGGTGGATCACATAAGCAATAAGGGGTCTGCATGCATGTCCACAAAGGTTGTTGTACACCTATAATGCATAGTCATCATTGACAGACTCCGCTGCGTTTGAACAGGTCTGATATATACCTCGGCCATAAACCCTCACTCACACAATTCAATAGAACTCGTAATGAGTGTGTGTGACATGGATGACCTAGGCCAGGCATCACTGCAGTGGCTGGCCTTGTCACAAGCATACAGATGTGACCTAAGGTCTGTGAAGCAGCAGCACAGTTTGGCAAAGATGACAACTGTATACTTGGATAAAGCAGGGTTCCCACACATGCAATAATTCAGGTAACATGTAGGTATATGTATTTGCTTCACAGCTACCTCACATGTGCAATGCCTACTGATATGTCATACGGTAGTAAAAGCAAAACCCCCAACACATTAACCAACACTGTCACACACACAGAGCACACACACTCACCAAGTACAGGATACAAACCCCTACCTAACTACTTCATGATACTAGAGGAGTATGCATCAACACGTTGTGCTATACACATTACTGGGAAGTCTCTTTTCCACAGGTATATTTGTAGGATGGTGACATCATCAGACTTGACAAAGAATAGTTTACCACTGTTAAGGTATTTTACTACTCTCCTAAAAGGTTGCTCCTTCCCAAGGCGACCACACACAAATATAGTTGTCAAGTACGGGATTCAAACCCCTACCTAACTACTTCATGATACTAGAGGAGTATGCATTAACATGACGTGCTATACACATTACTGGAGATTCTCTTTTCCACAGGTATATTTGTAGGATGGTGACATCATCAGACTTGACAAAGATTGGTTTACCACTTTTAAGGTGTTTTACCACTCTCCTAAAAGGTTGCTCCTTCCCAAGGAGACCACACACAAACACAGTTGTCAAGTGCAGGATTCAAACCCCTATCTAACTACTTCATGATACTAGAGGAGTACACATTAACACAACATGCTATACACATTACTGGGGGCTCTTTTTTCCACAGGTATATTTGTAGGATGGTGACATCATCAGACTTGACAAAGATTGGTTTACCACTTTTAAGGTGTTTTACTACTCTCCTAAAAGGTTGCTCCTTCCCAAGGAGACCACACACAAACACACACACACACAGTTGTCAAGTGCAGGATTCAAACCCCTACCTAACTACTTCATGATACTAGAGGAGTACGCATTAACACGATGCGCTATACACATTACTGGGGGGGGGGGTCTCTTTTCCACAGATATACTTGTAAGGATGGTGACATCATCAGACTTGACAAAGATTGGTTTACCACTTTTAAGGTGCTTTACTACTCTCCTAAAAGGTTGCTCCTTCTCAAGGAGACCATGCACAAACACACACAGTTGTCAAGTGCAGGATTCAAACCCCTACCTAACTACTTCATGATACTAGAGGAGTATGTATTAACACAACGTGCTATACACATTACTGGGGGCTCTTTTTTCCACAGGTATATTTGTAGGATTGTGACATCATCAGACTTGACAAAGATTGGTTTACCACTTTTAAGGTGTTTTACTACACTCCAAAATGTTTGCTCCTTCCCAAGGAGACCACACACAAACACACACACTTGTCAAGTGCAGGATTCAAACCACTACCTTACTACTTTATGATACTACAGAAATACGCATTTACACGCCGCGCTATACACATTACTGTGAGTTATCCTTTCCACAGGTATATTTGTAGGATGGTGACATCATCAGACTATACAAAGTGGGTTACATTAGGTGACATTAGGTGGGCTACATTGAAAGAATGTCTAAACACTTTGGCCATGTGATCATCAAAGGGGTGTTTACTATCTACCTGTGTCCCCAGGGCCATAATGACTTTCTCCGTACATACTGGATTACCACCTATGTGGTAATTTGTGTGCACTTCATTGTTCCCAAAGGGGATGACTATGCATTCTTTGGCTTTCAGCTTGAGGGAATTGTTTTGACACTAGGTATCTGTCTCTGTAAGACATTTCTGGAGGATGTCTGTGTTAGCCGTACAGTCGATTATGGACCACAGTTACCATTCATCTGCAAACCTGTTCAGCCATACAACTCCCGTGCTTGCCTGTACCTCTGAGCAGTATCTACTGAACAGGTGGGGTCCCATGACCAAGACCTGTGGGATGCCATTTGTGACTGGCTTAGAGTTGGACATGGCACCAGCAACTCTGAACATGTGTGTTTGATCTGTGAGCCACCTGGCCACCCATCCTGTGACATAGCTGTAAATGTTCCAGCTGGTACGCTTGTCCATGATAACAGAGTGGGAAATGGTGTAGAAAGTCCTTTGTGAGGTCCAGATGGGCTGTGCGGACTACTTTCACCTCCATCTATGTCCTTGGTAACTGTTTGAAATAAGTCAACTAGGTTTAGGAGCCAGGATCTGACTTTAACAAGGCAGAGATGTGAGAGTCCAGTGTCTGGAGGTCTCCAATGTCTCTGTTTATGGGTTCCATAACAATTTGCTCAATAGCTCTGTAGACCAGGCTGAGTAGACATATTGGGCAATGGTGTCCATCTTCTGTTGTGACACCCCCTTTGTGAAACTGGATGACTGTTTGTGTATGCCATTCTTTGGGTAAATAGCCTGTGGTACGCTTGTGTCTGGACAGTGAATGTAGGTGAGGGTCTAGTTCCTCATGGGCCTAGTGTAAGACGCAGCCTGGGACACCATCCAGTCACATTGATGCTGTGTTCTTAGCTTTGGTGAGGACTGTCTTTACCTGCATATCCATGATGTCTGGGGGCTCTGCATCCTTCTGTGATGGACACAGGCCCTTTTGGGGGTGATGGGGGAAGTTTACACTGAACTTGTCCCCCTGGATGTGGGCAATGAAAGTTGGTTTGGTGTATTTCTTTCCTTTTTTCAGTAGCTGACAGCATATTTGGAAGTTGACACCTACATGTCTGGTATAGCTACCGAAGGCTTTGTGGTTGTTATTCTTACATTCCTTGGCTATTTGTCTTTAGAAACTGTCCTTGGATTATTTTATGAGCGATCATTGTTTCTTCCTGATAATGATCAGTGATGCCTTTCCTTTAGTGAATTTGGCTCTATCATGTGTTCGTTTCCTCCTTCTGTTGTCTAGCTTATTTATGGGCAACAACCACCTGATTGTTGTCCTATTTTTGGGCATCTTGGTTTTATTTGTGATGTCTCATTCCATGCATCCCTGTAGATGCTCATAGGATGCACTTGTAAATGATTCTGCAGATTGTATACCATTATCCTATAGCAAGATGGCTTTGGAACGCTCTACTTTTGTCTTGGGAAGTGTGCAGTTTGCTTTTGCAAATGTCTTCACAGTGGTTTCATTGACTGGGTGGGGGGGCTAGATGTGGATGTCCAGTGTGATTACTTCATGATCTGATATTACCAGCGAGGGGTTTATCTCTGTAGTGGAACACTGGTACCCCATGTTGGTGATGATCATGTCCAGTATGTTGTCACCACTAGGGGGCATGGTGACCAGCTGTTCCAGGGTGTTAGGGTTTTTAAACTCTAGGAAACATTGGGCGAAGGACGTTGTACACGAGTAATTCCACCACTCACTGTTTGGGTAGTTGTAATCTCCTCATATAATGGTGTTTGATAGGACCTTTATATTTTCCACTGTTCTCCAGAATACTGAATGAGGTTCCTGAGACAAGGTACGTGATCTGTAGCAGGCTACAATCTGATGGTCAACTTTGGCCAATGTTAGTTGCACTTGCATGGTCTCCAAGGCCTCATGCTGTGCCACTAACCTGAAGGTGTGGGTATCCATAAGGTAAATGGGTACAGCCCTTCCTTTTGTATTTCACTCGTGGTTTTGGGTCCAAAGGTCGGAGGGATTGTGAGTGTTTTACGTGGAGCATATCCAACAGCTCTGTGTTTGACATAGCTTTGTATGTTAGGCAGTGAATACCTCTGAGTAGGCAATATGCAAGGGAGTACAGATGGAGCATTTTGAGATGGTCTGTGTATGGCATGTATTTCAGGCCACTAATGCTCTTTGTGAGGTATTGCTGCTGGCTTTCCAGTTGTTGTAGTTGTCTTGTGAGGTACATAGCAACAGTGGCGTTGTACTCTATTATAGTTCTAGTGAGTGATGAGTAGAGGGGAACATTGTCCTCTTCTATTCTGCATGAGACACATTTTGTGATGGTGTGCCACATAGGAGGGTTTCCTGACTACTGTGGGAATGTGATTATCACAGATGTATCCACTGTCCACCTGTGACCCAAGGTCTCTTGTCACACTTTCAGTGTAAAGTATACTACCACCTATGTTGTAGTTCTTGGCTACAGAGTTTTTAACAAAGGGGATGACAAAGCACCTTTTGGCATTGAGCTAAAGCCCATGGCTTTGACAACAGCCATCTGTCTCAGTGAGGGCCTTTTGTAGGATGACCACATCTTTTGTGTTTACAATTATGGCTCCTAGTTTGCAGTCCTCTGGAAACTTCAGCAGCCACAGACCTGCCATGTTAATGTTTACTTCAGGGAAGTAGATACTACACAGCCTGGGAAGTTATCTGGTCCCATGGCTGCTGTGATACTGGCTTTGGAGAGTGTTTATTACCTGTGCAGCCATGATGACAGCAACTTTGCAGTCTTCCATTATAGAGATGTGCTCTGTCATGGGTGAGAGGGGGGGGGTGGGTAAAGTTAATAGTGATCCTATCTGCCAGGATGTTGGCAATGTCAGTTGGCTCTGTACATTTACTGCCATTGAGCTGTAACTCAGAACAGATCTGAGTGTAGCCATGACATGAACCTGTCTGTTGGGCAGAGATCTCCTGAGTAGACAGTATGCAACAGCGTACAGATTGGGTTACATTCCGTCTTGTTGCATGAGGTAACTATTTGAGGCCAGTAATCTTCTAGCTGCTGAATGTGCCTAGTCGGATTCATCACAAGTGTGTTGTGGCACTCTCTGGCAGGTCTGATGACTGCTGAGTAGTGGGAATCTCCTTTGGCCTACATGCACAGACCTTGTCAGTTTGTGTGAACACATAGCATGATTTTCCGACCACTTTGTGAATGTGTTTCTGGAAGTAGAGATGACTATCCACATTTGTCTACAGATCCCTTATTATCACATCCATATTTATCCTAAGTGTGTGAGCATGCCCAGTATGACCTTTCAGTATGTTGCTGCCTTGACATTTGCTTTGTTTCTTTAAGTGTGTGAGCATGCCCAGTATGACCTTTCAGTGTGATGCTGAATGGAATCCACTACATTTGTTGGAGTGTGTGAGCACGCCCGGTATAGACATTTCTACTATATGTGTATGGAAAATCAAGTTGTATTTTTACAGCAGGGTTCACCTTTGTGTCATAGATCAACAGGGATCATGCTGTGCCTGCAGGGCTTCCATGCGGCACTTGGCATAGACTTATCAACATTTCTACATACAGGGGTGACAGCTATTCTTTGTACATTTCTACCCGGGGGCACACCTGATTGTTAATGGGGTGTACATAGGATGTGGGTTTCACCTGACACTTACACATATTTGCTATGCCTGCACTGCTATGTACAGGACACCATTTCAGTCTGTACTGTTGCCTATCATAGTGGCTTGAGGCATACTACTGTACTACAGATGTTAGCGTCCAATGTCACGTATATTACACTGCGACTTCATAGCCTACACAACCCACATCACACCGCCTAGCCTGATGTTCTCTGTCTGCATAGGCGTGTGGGGGAGGTTACCCATTTGCCTCTTTAGGGGCATGATACTGCATTTATTTGTGTTTGCATTAGTGTACAATTGTTCTGCTGTGCCTGTGCCACTGAAATGCTATCATGGCTTAGTGGTTCAGTACTGTGACTATAGTGCACAGTATCCTGGGTTTGAGCCCTGTCATTGCTTTTTATTTTCATGCTGGGCAGACCAGACTGCTTAAGGAACAGTAAAGCAGATATGAGCATGTTTAACTGACTTAGCTCACCTTTGCCCAACCTTGCCCTACATTGCTCAATGTTGCCCGATGTTGCGCTAGTTGGCACAAGCAATTTTGTTTACATATACTAGATATTGGTAAAAGCTGCTTAGCACTGCTTTATATTGCTTAATCGATGGCAATCATGCCTCAGGTGCTGCTGCAGGGCTGCCTATGTTGGATGCACATACTACACTCCCTATACATGTTTGGAAACAGGTAGTGTCAAGTTAGGTATCCCTATTATTTTATGTGCGAGTCAGAGGGAGGTATAATTTCCAGGGTTCCTACTGAGCCAGTGTATATGCTATGTGTTGCCTCTTTGCCTCTTTGCCAAGGCCAAGGCATACTGGGCACTCCTCCTTCTGCCTACTGGAGCAGGCTCAGGTTGTTCCTCCGCCGAGTCACGCTGTGCCTGTGCAGGCCTTGGCAATGGTGGTGGGCTGTTTGGTCCTGCCCAATGCAGTTTCTGCTGCAGCTGTTTTTGCAGGATCATATAGTGTAGCATGGCACATACCATGACAATTTGGGTACATGTAGTTGGTGAGTACTGCAAGGCTCCACCAGATGTGTCCAGGCAACGGAACCATGACTTGAGCATCCCAAACACACGTTCAATTACATTGAGTGTTTGTGCATGTGCCTCATTATGGAGTTCTTGTTCAGGCGTGTGTGCATTTCTGATGGGTGTCATCAGCCACGGCTCCAGTGCGTATCCAGCATCCCCCACTAGGTGACCATCAGGGATGTCCCCATTGGCAAATGTCAGGTACAGCTGTGACAGATGCCAGCTATGGGAATCGTGGTAGCTTCCAGGTCAGCCAGCACACACATTCAGTATTATGTCCTGGGCATCACACATGACCTGGCAGTTGATGGAGTGGAAGCACTTGCGGTTGATGTAGGCCCTACCCCGCTCACCGGTTGGTGCTTTGATGTGTATGTGCGTGCCGTCAATTGCACCAACTACCTCAGGGTATTCTGCTATTTGATGGAAGAGACGCATATTGCTGGCCAATACCTCATGGGAATTGGGGAAATATACATGATCACCGACATGTGCTGACATGGCATTCAGGAACTGGTGCAGTACCCTGGATGCTGATGCCTGTGAAATCCCCATCATATCATCAGTTGGTCTCTGGAAGGTACCTGTTGCTAGTATTCTTAGGCCAACACATACCTTGGTTTCCACTGGGATGGGTTCCCCTCTGTTGGTTCTGTGTGTGAGGCATGGCCTGCACAGCTCAACAATTTGCTGCAGGAGCTCTCTGTCCACTCAATAGCGCTCCACTATCTCCAGCTCATGTAGCCCCTGGTAGGTTACCCTGGGTCTGTACACTCTTCTTCGTCTCCTCACTGTGGGTTGCTCAGCAGCATTCGCAATGTCACCACCCTCAGCATCTTGCACATGTCGCCTTATAATAGCAATGGCAGCCCCTAACATTTTTTTGTCTCAGTTAAGCTTTTTAAGTTTTCACTTCTCTTTGTAGACTGCAGTGTTGCTGAGAAAAACATGGGGGAATGTTGTTTGCAGAGTTTTAAGTGCTGGGCTGGGCTAGTGTACTGCCTGTGTAATTGGCTGATTCTGATTGATTTCACCTGGCAGCTCTGCTAGTTCTCCTTGGTTAATTTCCTACTACTTCTTTTCCTTCCTTTTCCCATTTTTGTTTCCATGGGGGGCAGCACCGCGCAAACACCCGCACACGCCTGCACACAGGCTTACACCAGCTTACACAGGCTTAGGTGGGTGCACATTCGTGCATACAGGCTTAGACGGCCTTACACAGGATTACATGGGTGCACACAGGCTTAGACCAGTTTACAGGCATACACACGCACGCACACACAGTGTAAGCAGCTTTGCAAGAAACTTCAGTGATAGCCACGGCGTACATCTTCGGTTTCTGGGTTTCAGTTTAGACAAGTGTAGACACACCTCTTCCAGTCCTGAGTAACTCACAGCAAACACATGCCACTCTGCTCCAATAAGCTTACATTTTTTTTGATACATACCCCCTCATGATGTCACCTATCTTCTACTCTGTTACTCCCCTAATTCTACTCTTACACTCTAGGGACATGGTTCACATGGCAGGGAAATTTGGGATTCACTATCCTTATTTGCATAGGATTGCCTACTAATGCTTGGTTACATCTCTCAGACTGAGCTTCCCCCCTTAGCAACCACTACTCAGTAGCCACGTTGTCTTCAGCCTGCCATTCACCTGCATGGCAGATGAATATTTTGAATAAAATACCTATTTGTGGCTTTTATTTTTTGTTTTTAGGGTTTTTAGAGCATCGCACGTTTGCACGGTGCTGCACTACACTTAAACATTGAAGATCTAGGAAAAAAATATATATTTTTTTTATTATTTTACAACGGATATAAATGCCAATGGCCATATATTTGGCCATTGGCATGCTTCCTCAACTGGATGCATCCTTTATTTGGAGCTGTCATAGCTCCATTTTGCTATTTGCAGAACGGTACTCAGTTGCCAACCGAGTACATTTCTGCAAATAACACTACTCTTACTCGGACAGGTTAGTGCTTCCTGGATCACAAATTTACCTCATTTGCATAGCTTTCAGTAGCAAATGAGGTAATTTGCATAAACTAACACTGTCCGTGCAAGAGTCGTTTTAGGAGCTCTCTTGCACGTCCCTGCCAGCTGTTCCTGGATCGTTCGGCAGACATGTTGGCTGGCTGGAGTCTTACTCTACTCTTAGACTCCGTACAAGCCTTCATAAATCCGGCCCATGATCTTCTACCTTTTTAAAATAAGATAGTGCCTTCATCAATTTATGAACCACGTTGGTGTATATTAAAGCAAATGAGGGTGGGAAGTAGTTTAAATAATGATTCTATAAGAATATTAAAGCCAGAAAGCTAATTAGCATTAAATCATTTTCCCCAGTTGTACAAAATTACTGTATCTGCAGGAACACTAATACATGTGTCCCTGATATTATCCACAATGTAATTAAAGAACTTTGTTTTTTTCTTTAAGTTATAATTCAATTTACTTTGACAAACCAGTAGGAGAACAGTAAGCTGTATGTTGAGAGTTGTATGGATACAGGTAATTTACAAAGTTTGATTGCTATCCATTTTCTCTCTGTCTCCCTTATGTCTAGATACACTGCAGAGCCAACAAGTTTGAATATTTTCTCCACTATTAAACTTAACTAACATTTCTTATCTTGCTGCAGGTGTTTATATTCTCTGCCTCATTTCTAGATACACTGCAGTGATTTTACTTATTCCTAAACCTAACTAACAATTCTCTTTAACATAGATGCAGCAGGTTTTCTGCATTCATATCCCTCTTTCACTGAACCAATATATAGTTCAACAAAAATGAAAGCCTGCCACCAAAGCTGCATCCTGAAACAAAAATATCAGGTAAGACTATATCAAAAACCTGGAAAAAAGAAACAAGTCTCTAAGAGCTGCTGTAATGTACACAGACTCTAATTTTTGTATGTGGGAGCTTTTCTCGAGTGAATTATATTTACTGTAATGTATGTATAGTCACTTTACTGTTTTTATTATATGCGGGAGCTTTTCTCGATGGAACTATATTTTCTGTAATACATGTATAATCATTTTATTGTATGCGGAGCTTTTCTCCTCAGGCCTCTGCTGAAAACCGGTATCTGCCCAATTGGACTTTCCCGGTAATCAAATGCAAATCAGTAAATAAATAAATAAAATAAATAAAACTATTTTGTTGCCTAATATTTTAGATTGAATATAGAGAACTCTTGCCACCATTATGCAATCTGGTATCAGAAAATTCTAAACTTTTAAAATAGCTGGAGGTCTTAAAATTCAATTTGACAATCTGCAACTTACTACAATCTTGTTTCTATGGTTATATTAAAAAATCAGAAATATTAATAACATCTATTTCACTAAGCAAGCATAAGTATGTTCACTTTGTGATTCTGAACATTCCCCAGATGCAACTAAAAATAACACATTGAAGATATACACCATTTGAGACTGGCTGGTATAATGGTTAAGGACTTCACCTTCCATGCACAAAGTACAAGGTTTGATTCTGACATCCGGCCATTGCCTATTTGGAGTTTATATTTCTCTGTGTGTCGCCCACCTCTGAAAAACATGCTGAGTTTTTCCATCTCAAATTCACCCAAGAACTGACATGTGGGCAGCAGCACAGACTCCACATGGTGCCCTATAGGGGTAAGAGTTGTATAGACCAACTGCTTTTGGCACCTACTGTGGTACTCAATATCCTCAAGATAGGAGAAAATGAATCACAGACTGCAAGCTGTGGCAGAGTTAGCCACTTGACGGTGTAAAGTATGGCTCTAGGTGATTCTAGATTCATGTCAACTAATGTGCATGGGTATTTCCCAGTGAGATGAAGACCTGACATATGCCAAGGCCCCATACTAATGATGGGAGGGGTGTATGGGCCCCTGTTGACAAGTGTGTGTGTCTCCCATAAAGCCTTTGCAGCCTTGGGTTGTAACAAAGGGAAATACTGCCAGCCCAGCTAGCTGGAATTTTGTAAATAATTATATGTCATTTGTGAATATTAATATAATGTATATAGAAGTGTGACAGAAGGAGATACTGCCAGCACAGCTATCTGGAATGTTGTAAATAGTTATATGTCATTTGTGAATATCAACATGATTCATATGCTTGTCTTACAAATGTATTAGAACTGTATGTTATGTGTATATTAAACTGCTAGTACAGAAGTGTGTGTTGAACAGGGTTTGTACAGTGCTGAATCTAGATATGTGACCACAGTGTACCTTGCTAGATTACAACAGAAATGTATACTAACTATTGCAGTTGTGTAAATGCATATGCTTTAACAGTAAGAACTAGAACATAGAGGGTTAGCTTGCAAAACTTCAAGAAAATAGTTGAAATTAAATTGATTTATGATTGTGCTAAAAAAGTTAGTTTTAATGCAGCAAGGAGACAGAATGTCTAGAACTAGGGTGCCTTCTGCATTGTTTTGTAAGTGTTTTATTGTTTTATGTCTTCCGGCAGTTGCAAACATCTGAAGACTATGTATTTTCACAGGGCGATGTTAAATGCTGATAATTTCTGACAATGGGAGTTTAGCCTGGAAACTAAAGTCAGGTGACAAAAAGTGATGTCAGCCAAACTAACCCATCAGTAATATTTGACATTAATTTGAAAAACTCTCTGAGAGAGAGAGAGAGAGAGATAGAGAGAGAGAGGGGGGCATTTTGAATCTGTCTTTTGACCTGACAACAACATCAGCTAGAAGATCCATTCCTGTGATTTTGAACTCTGGAGTTACTGTGGTTCTTTTATTATGTATTATTAAATATATTTTAACCTATCTCTGTGGCTGATATTTGTGAGACATGTTTAAGCTCTTAGGGTGCTTGCATATCTATTTGGTGACACTGTACAGGCCACTCCTAATAGATGGTCTCTTGGTCAAACTACAATTTGGATTAATAGCAGCATTACACAGTAAGATTGGACACCCTCTGCTAAGGTCCTTAAAGTAGCTGATAAAGAGTCAGCTGGTGGCAGTGATAACTACTTTATAGTCTGGGCAGAAGGGACATAGTTAGTAAACCTGTGTTAGCCTTTCCCAGGGGTGTGTGTGTGTGTGTGTGTGTGTGTGTTTGTGTGTGTCTGTGTGTGTGTGTGCGAGTGTGTGTGTGTGTGTTTGTTTATAAATCAAATTTCAAAGTGTGTGTGTGTGTGTGTGTGTGTGTGTGTGTGTGTGTGTGTGTGTGTGTGTGTGTGTGTGTGTGTTTGTGTGTGTGAGCTACTTTGGCAAGGACAAGAAGCACTGGTTGGACAGAGAGGGTACTGGAGGTCTTAGCTTGGCCACTCAGCTGAGATCTCAACTGTATAGGTGTGCCAATGGGGAGTCTTATTGGGGATCTGGAAAAAGAGGGAGAAACCAACCCCAGGCTGACTGTGATCTCTGAGTGCTCTTAAGGGAAATTGCACTTTACTGTGTGTATACTTCCCATCCTCCTAGTGTTTACATCCCCCACTATTGCCAGTGGTGAGGATTGAGGCTCCTTGATTACTGTTGCCAGTGCTGGGGCATCACATGGGTCAATAAACTACTGGATGGCCAGTGTCCAGTTGCCCAGCTTGTGTTAGCTGGGAAAGCTCTGTTGAACAAAAGCTGGACATAAACCAATCAACCTGCCAAGCATGAACTAAGAATTGCTACACTCACTGTAGGTTCACTGACAGGATTGGACTTGGAAGTGGATGGCATGATGGTAAGGAGGAGGCTGGATATACTTCATAGGTATGTTCTAGGCTAATGATCCTGTGTATCCAGGAGACAAGATGGAAAGGCAGTGCAGCAAAGCCACTTGGCTTGGGATCAAGAGTCTACTAATCAGGAGGAGGACAGGCTAGAAATGGTGTAGAAATTGTGGTGACAGAGTAATTTCAGGAGACAGTGAGATGTCATCAAAATTAGTGACAGACTCATGACACTCAGACTCCAGTGTAAGGATAGGACAGTATTTATAATCACATCCTATGCACTACAGCAGTGTTGTGATAGTGAGGGAAATAATTCATTCAGACCGCAGTTGCCAGACGTACTGGATAAAACAGGACAACATGAATTGGTGTTGATAATGGGTGACCTGAATGCACATATCAGGACAGACACAACAAGATACAATGACTATCTCGATCCACATGGGTGGGGCAACAGGAATAAAGGAGACTCCATTCTAGACTTCTGTATGACAATTGGTTTTATAATAGCCAACACATAATTCAGAAAGACAGACAGTCACAGGATCATATACAAGAGTGGCCAACATGCAACTCAGGTAGACTTTCTCCTGATAAGGAAAGGGCACTGGGGCAGAATCAGTGATTGCCAAGTCATCCTCAGCAAAACAGTCAGCCCACAGCATGAACCACTACTTGCCACAATCAACTGCAAGCAGTGGTCAGAGAAGGCTTTAAGTTTAACAGAGATCAGGCTGAAGACCTGGAAGTTGACTGGAGGGAAAGCGCAACAGTTCAAGGAATTACTCAAGACTCTAGCACCTGAAGAAAAGGAGGAAATAGGTGGAGTTGAAGAAGAATGACAGTGCTACAGAATAGATATGAGGTCAAGCCAGGTATGGAAATGAGATACATAAGGAAACCTGGTATGGAATGCAGAAATCTAGGAAGTCATCAAAAGAAAGGAGGAGTGCAGGAAAAATTGGGAGATAGGAAAGACGGACCAGGCTAGGAAGGAATACTTGTTGGCTAACAAAGAGTCTAAGAAAGGAGTTGCAATAGCAAAGAACAAGGCATCAGAAGCACTCTACCAGCTTCTGAAAAGTGACTCAGTAGATGGCACAAAGAAACTATAGTAGCTTGCAAGTCAAAGACAGATAGATAAAGATGATAGACATTCTTCGTAAGTGATGCTGGCAACAACCTTCTCACAAGTCCACAGGACATCACAGGGAGATGGAGGGAGTACTTCCAGCAGCATCTGAATAAAGAAAACCCCATAGAAGCTGTACTTCTCAAGACACAGCCTACAATGAGAGAAGAAGAGGAGCCCATGATAGAAAAAGTAAGAACAGCACTAAGGAAAATTAAGTCGGGGAAGCAGCAGGCTCAGATGAGATAATAGCAGATATGATAAAGATGTTGGGTGAGATAGTGGAGAAATGACTCCTGAGGGTACTCATAGCATTTCAGAGATAAAGGTGTATCCCAGATGACTGGAGAATAAGTATGCTAGTGCCAGTGTTCAAGAACAAAGGGGACATCCATGATTGTGGGCAGTACAGAGGTATCAAACTCCTGTCACATTGCATGAAACTTCTGGAGATAGTGACTGATAAACAAAAATGCAGAAAAGTTGAAAGTAAGATGGGAGATGAGCAGTTTGGATTTAGATCAGACTGCAGCACAAATGACCCAATGTTTGCAGTGAGACAGATAGTTGAGAAGAAGCTAAAGATGAGGAAAGAGTCCAACTGTGCATTCTTAGACTTGAAAAAAATATAACAAGGTGCCAAGAAAGATGATTTGGGCAGTCTGAAGTTCCAGACATATTTGTAGATTTGGTGTAGGCTAGGTACAATGATCCAATGACTTGAGTATGAACAGTGTTCAGTCTTACAGAGGGGTTCCCAGTAGAAGTGAGTGTGCATCAGTATTCAGCTTTGAGTCCTCTGATGTTCTACATTAGCAAACAGGTCAGAGGGGACAGATCAACAAAGTTTCTGTATGCAGATGATTTGGCATTACAGGCAGACTCTGAGCAAGAACTTCAGGAAAGGATATGGGAATGGAATGCAAAACTGTGAAGGCACTTAGAATGAAACTTGAGTACAGCTAAAACAGTTGTAATGGCATCAAATGGGGGAAATCAGAAGAAGCTGAGAACTGAGATAGAAGGGAAAATAGTGGAACAGGTTGTGATGCCCTAACAATGGCCAAGTAATCAAGAAGCCTCGATCCTCACCACTGGCAACAGTGGGGGATGTACACACTGGGAGGATGAAAAGTACACACACAATAAAGTGCAATTTCCCTTACAAGCACACAGATCACAGTCAGTCTGGGGCTGTTTTCTCTTTCTTTCTCCAGATCCCAAAAAAGACTCCCCAGTGGCACAGCTATAGAGTTGAGATCTCAGCTGAGTGGCCAAGCTAAGACCTCCAGCACCCTCTCTGTCCAACAAGTGCTTTGTGTCCCTGCCCAAGTAGCTGACACACACACACACACACACACACACACACACACACACACACACACACACACACTTTAAGATTTGATTTACAAACACACACATGCACGTACACACACACACACACACACACACACACACACACACACACACACACACACATACACACACACACACACACACACACACCCTCACACACCTAGGAAAGGCAGGCACAGGTTTACTAGCAATGCCCCCTTCCCTTCTGCCCAGACTATAAGGTAGTTTCACTGCCACCAGCCAGCTCCTTATCAGCTACTTTAAGGCCATTAGCAAAGGGTATCCAGTCTTATTGTGCAATGTTACTATTAATCCAAATGGTAGTTTGTCTAAGAGACAAGGCTATTAGGAGTGGCTTACACAATGTCACCAAACAGATATGCGGGTACTGTAAGAGCTTAAATATGTCTCACAAATAACAACCACAAAGATAGGCTTAAATATATTTAATAATAATTAATAAAATAACACGAAAATACTCAGTAAATCATCACAGTAACTTCAGAGTTCAAACCCACAGGAAATATTTAAAACAACATTGCAGGACAGTCTCAAATAAATACAGAAAACATCTAAACTAATCTCTACTATATTCCTAACTATATCTAAAAGAATTTACTGTACCATAGTTAACTTACTTACAGCAGGGCAAGAGTGGTGAGTGGATGTTTCCCAGCTGACGCTGTCAGGTCAAAGACAAATACAAAATGCACAGTCTCTCTCTCTCAGAGAGTTCCTAAATTAATATCAAATATTAATGCTGGGTTATTTGCAGCATGACATCACTTTTTGTCACCTGACTTCAGTTCCTAGACTCAAAACTACCATTGAGGTAGCATTTAGCATCCCCCTGTGAAAAAAATGCATTAACAAAGACTTCTCTTAGATGTTTGCAGATCCTGGAAATCATAAAACAATAAAGCACTGCAGTAGTGATTATCTCTCTTTCAAGGCAACACGGAGAGTCTCTTAGTACAGACATCCTGTCTCCTGTGAAACTGAAAGATGACATCTCTTGTTTATGGCCCAGCAATTACAAAAAAGCAATTTAATTTCAACATGCTCTAGTCCTCACTGTTAAAGCATATACATTTACACATGTACAATAGTTTATATACATTTCTGTTCTCTTCCAGTAGTGTACACTGTGGATACATCCTTTAAGCTCAGTACTCTACACACACTTATGTATAAATCATATCAATAAATGACATAGAATTATTTACAAAAGTCCAGCTTGCTGGGCTGGCAATATTTCCTTTTGTGACACACGTTAACAGCTTCAAGTATCTGGGAGGGGTGGCTGAGGAGAAGGGAAGTTGGAATGAGGAGGTCAAAGATAGAATCAGAGAAGCTGCAGCCATCTGGCACAGAATATCAGATGTAGTGTATGACAGAAGAATGCAGAAGAAGCTGAACAGTAAAGTGTAAAAACAGTGATGCATTCAGTATTACTGTATGGTAAAGAAACCAGGGCAGTAAAGGCACAGCAGTTGTGGAAGCTAGAGGCAATGGAGATGAAGTCTCTGAGATGGATGGCAGGATGTACACTGTGGGACAAACGAAGAAATGAGGACATAACAGCAGAAGACAAAGTAGCTCCTTCCTAAACATTTTAAAAGCACTAAATCTCTTCACAAAAATGAAAACAAAACAATGGATGACTGAGAGACATAAAAGCTGGAAGCAATGGAAAGCTAACTGTGTACACAGCAGCCTTCACAATCTCAGAATGATAAAAATAAAGTTAAAACAATGTTATGGCATGACAAATCCAAATACTTCATCAATTTACAATAAACCCATGCAAGCAATCAAAAACTATATTGGCACACTATAAATTCTCTCCTTAAGCCAGGGAGGCAAACCTAAGCAAATTTAAGACACCCGTGACCCAGACAAAAGTAACTATGATATTTCATGTTCCATGAATTCACTTTTCAAAAAATCTGCTATGAATATTTTACAATGACAAAATCAAAATGCATTAAATATTTCCTGTACATGTCAGTCTAGTGACAAAACTCTTGCACAAGTTAAAACCAACTATAATACCTAATAACATTCCTTCAGAATACCTCTGCCCACTTATGAAAATAAGTGCATATCTCATAGCAATGCATTTTTATAGATCCATAGAAGTAACCTATGCTCCAACATTATGTAAACTATCTTACACAATACCCCTGGAAAAAGATGGTACATTATTGGACTTAGCTACAGACCTTTTGCTATATTATCTCCCTTCTGTAAAATTCTTGAGAAATTTATTCATAAGCAATCATTAAATCATCCCACAATAAATACTTTTATGTCCCAAACTTAACATGGATTTCAAAAAGGACATAACATAGAAACAGCCTTGTTAGCATATCTAAATGTGGTTAATACAGGAATCAAGGTCTCCATATCTCCTCTAATTTCTGAACCTATCAAAAGCTTTCAACACGATTTGCCATTCGCTCCTTCTAGGTCGGCTAACCAACTGAATTTAATAAAATTATTCTCTGGTTTCACAGCTACCTTGGAATTGTTCTCAGAGTGCTAAATGGCAAAATACCCTTTCTTCTTTCCAAGATACTAACATAGGTGCTTTGCAAGGATCTGTTCTTGGAAATTGTACTCAAAGTGCTAAATGAAAAAAAAAAAGCCTTTCCTCTTTCCAAGATACTAACATAGGTGCTTTGCAAGGATCTATTCATGTTCCTCTGCTTTTTAATATCTACATATACTGTTGATTCTACACTATTATGTGCAGCCATATCCTTATAGGAACTACAAGTTTTCCTTTACCAAATCCGTTACAACATAGTTTTGTAGAGAGGTGTGAAAAGTCTCAAAACTGATTGATATGTTGTATGGGTGCGAATAGCTGTGTGTTTGTGGGGAGTATATGTGTGCCTTTGTAAGTGTGGTGTGATGTTATTCATTGTGAAACAGATGGATTATGAGTCAAACTGTGCTCAGTGTGGTCCCTAGTGATTTCATCATTGCTTAAGACATATGCATTGCTCTGTGTTTGTCAGTACATTGTTTGAATGCCCTGTTTGGAGTATGGTATCACTGCTGCTGTTTC